>NW_024080730.1:3206417-3330769 GCF_003009895.1 Hyaena hyaena | reverse complement strand
CCCCCCCCCCCCCCGCCCCGTGTACTCCTAGGGGTGGGCCAAGTCCCCCTTGGCCTTGGCATGTGGGGTCTGCGGCTCAACGTACCCAGGCCCTCCTTCAGAGGCCTCCTGGGCTGTCCCAGCAAAGACAGGGCCCACTCACTCTGGCCTTCATGGCTGGGAGGACCGGGGGCGGTGGCCCCGGTGAAGCAGGGGGGGGGGTGCTAATGAGGGGAGGAGGGTTCAGCCAAAAGGGGCCTCAGGGTCACCTACAGCCTCCATGGCTCCCGGGTGGGGGCACTGCCACCTATGTCCTCAGCTGGCTTGTAAGATGGTGGGCGGGACCCCGTCTCCCCTAGCACTTGCTGCACGGGGTGGGCCAGCTTCCCACCGTTGCCTGCAGACCACACCCCATGCCGTGCGGCCACTCCTCTCCATCCTCATAGCCTGGGCACCTCCAGCCCCAAGCAGCCCCTGCGGGCATCGAGTCTCTCCCTGGGAAGGGCCTCTGCGCCCACGTTTCCAGAAGTTCCCCCAAGAAGACAGCACAGATGTGTTGTCTATTTCAAGGTAAGAGGCGTAGGCGCACCCCCAAACCGACGGGTGGGGGGGTGCAGTGGGTGGGGACAAGAGCGTGCAGACCCAAACTGGAAAATGAGACCGTCAGTCAGTCCCGGTGGCGTCACCACAACATAGTTTAAGGCTCGGTGTGTATCTACATGCGCAGATGCTCACGCACACGTGCACACACTCACGCTCACAGCGGCACCGGACACGGGAACAGAGGCGAGATGCCGCACGCCGTTTGCAGCCTGCCTACAATATTGCGTTTATTAAAAAAGTGTAAAACAGGAAGACCGTGCATCAGTCTGAGCAAAGTGGCAAATTGGGCTTCCCCGACCCAGGGGGTATGGGGCCAGGGAGGCCGCCCCTGTGCACCACAGCCCACACCCGCACACCTGTGCACACCTGTGCACACCTGCGCTCAGGTGTGCCCGCCCCCCTTGGCTCGCCCAGGCTGTGGGAGGTGGGGGGGGTTCCACTGGTATGTGTAGCGGGGTCCTGTCCAAACAGCACAAGAACAGAACAAAATCCAAGTGCGCTCTCCAGAGGGGCTCCGGCCTGTCCTAGAGTCCACTGGATGCCCCTCGGTGCGCCCGGGCAATGCAGGCGGGGCCTTGGGAAGGAAGGGCCCAGAGGCGGCAGGGCCAAGGAGGCCCCACGATCTCCAGGGGTTCGGGGTGGCTCTGCACAAGCTCCCTATTCACCCCTGCTGGGGACTGACCGTGCAAAGCCTGGGTGGGTCCCCTGGTCCCCCGCCTCCATCACTGTCTGGGGCGAGCGAGCGCTGGACAGGGACCGAGCAGGCCAGGAGAGCGGGGGGCGCAGAAGCTGCATTTGGCTGTAGCGTTAAGGCCGGCCCTGGGTGGGCCCCGCGGGAAAGGTCAGCACCTCTCCTGGAGGGGCCTGGGTGCCCCCCCAGGTCCTCCCTGCGGTCCTCCTGCCGCCACGGGCCCCTCCGGCCACAGTGGCCACGCTTGCCGGGCCTGTCTGCCTCCCCCGGGCTGGCGTAAAGTGCTAGGTGCCTGGGAGGGAGGGCTGGGGCCGGCCCAGGTCTGCAGGCGATGCCCACGCTGCCCCCAGGGGGCTCTTATTTGAGGACGTAGTTAATGAGCAGCTGACACGCCAGGAACACGCAGAGCAGGAACCAGGAGCGGGGGCTCTGCGGGAGGCCTGGGGCCGGCACCTGCCTGGCCCTCGCCGCGCAGCTCAGCATGGACGAGAGGTGCCTGCAAACGGGGGGTGGAGGCTGAGCCACGGCGGGGCCCCACGGGGCTCCCCCTCCCTCGGCGGGCCGCTCCTCCACACAGGGGCCCCGGACACGTCGGATGCAGCGGGCACCCCCCAGGACGAGGGGGCGTCAGCTGCAGGAGCTGCGGCTCTGTGTCCCCTCTTCCGTCCCGCTGTCAGGCTGAGCCGAATCCCCTGCCCCAAAGCCATACGCTGGGGCCTGACGCCCAGCACCTCAGAGGTGACGCTTGTTGGAGACAGAATTTTTTGAAAGGTAATTAAGGTAACATGGGGTCACTGGGGGGGGGGGGGGCCTGATCCCATGTGACCGGGGTCCTTGTAAGAAGAGGGGATCAGGACACAGACACGCACGGAGAGACGACCCCGTGAGGACACAGGGAGAGAGGCCTGGGCGGGGGGCCTGCCCCTGCCTGGACCTCGGGCTCCCGCCTCTATGACCAGGAGACAGTCCACGTCTGTGGTATGTGTCACGGCTGCCCCAGGGCACTAAAACCCCACCCTGGACTCGGACAGAAACTTCTGGCCATTCTTCTGGCCATTCTCCTGGCTACGTGCCTCACAGCCAGGGGCCAGATGGCTGCTCGGAGGTCCCCAGCTTCCTCTCCCTGCTCCGGCTGACTCAGGCTGCCGCTGACTCACCGCCCAGTCTCCCGGGCCCACACCCTGGGCAGGCACCCTGCTGCAGCAGAGCTGCGGGGCTCCCAGCATGGCCGCGCATCCTGTTCAAGCGGGAGGGGATGGGGGGCCCTGCAGCCCCCCCCACTACCCAGGGGGCAGAGCCCAGGGCACCTTCGTCCTGCCCTCGTGACGCTAGACCCTTTGCGAATCTTCAGGCTTGGGCACGGGGCGGGGACATTCCGGATTCCAGACCCCGGCTCTCCTGCGCTCCCACGCTCCCGCACGCGGCGCCCCGGCCGGGACCCTGGGGGCGACGCCTACCTGTGCAGCTCCTGCTGGGCCTCGCGGATGGACAGGATGGCCTCGTGCAGCGCCTGCAGCCGCCGCGCCTCCTTTCCACACCGAGGGCATGGGCTCTCGCTGCCTGGGCGGCCGGCCACACGTCACGGGGCCCAGGGGACGGGGAATGGGGGGAATCACAGATGAGCTGGCGTGTCCGGGAGCCAGCATGGGGCCCCCGGGGTCAGGCCCCACCTCTCGGGTGAAGCTAACCACAAGAGGGGTGGAAGGGTGGTAGCGAGGGGACCCGCCCCCCAAGCTCGGCTGGAGGACAAGCCCTGGGGGACAGCGATGGCTGAGGCACAGCGCACCCTCCACAGAGGCAGGGGCAAAGTCGGGGAGAGACGGGGGCAGAGCCAGAGGGTCAGACGTGGGCGGACGGTGCTCAGCCCTGCCCCCACGCCGCCCCCGCCAGCCCAGCGGGGCGCCTCACCCTCCGAGGACAGGCTTGGGGGCCACTGCCCCGACTCGGGGAGGCGTGTGGAGGGTCCCCGGGAGGATGGCCACGGAAGCTGCTTCCCTGACCCCTCCCACCCTGCACGGCAGGCGGCCCAGGGGAGCTCACCAGGGATGAAGTCACCGTCTTCCTCCTCCTCCTCCTCATCAGAGAGCTCTGGGCAGGACTCGGGCGTCGAGCTGCTCTCGGTGACCTGGCTGTGGCCAGACGGCTGGTCGCTGGCCTTGCGCAGCCGCCGGTGCGGGCCGGGTCCCTAGAGAGAGACGGAGCCACTGCAGCCGGGGGCCCAAAATGCCCGCCACACCCTGGGCTGGCCTCCTGCTCGGGCTGTGCCCAGGGGACCTGTGGCCTTGGAGATGTGCCCACGGCACACTTAGGCCGGGACAGCTCTAGCAGGAGCGGCTGGGGACAGTTCTGACCCGTGGGCCGTGACCGCTGGCCCCGTCTCACCAGGGACAGCTAGGAGCCCCCAACACCGGGGGAACATGCCCAGAGGGCCTCCAGGACTGGCTCACCTCCGGTGCTTCCCCAGAGTACAGGGGTGGCCGAGGAGTGGCTGACCAGAGGGGCCGCGGAGAGGGAGGGGGCCCAGGGGGCATCAGGGTGGGCGCACGTGCGGCGGGCTGGGGCAGCTGGGACACCCATGGCCGTCCGGCCCGTGTGATTGCTGGCCTCTGGCAGTGGGCACAGAGGGCAGCCCTGGCACGTAGATGCTGCTCTGTTCACACAGCGTCTGCGGCACGTGGGGTGGGCGTCATTCGGTGGCCTCCGCCCACGCGGCACCGCGGCGGACGCTGCAGGCTTCCCTCACTGGCTGCGGCCCGGGGTCCGTCCCGGGAGACCCTCAGCGCCTCCCTGCCTTCTCTCCCTGCTCCCCCGTGGCACCTACGCCAGTGCCTGCTCCTTCTCCTGCTGGCCTGAGCCCCCGGGGCCGCCCTGAGCCTCAGTTTCCTCATCTGCAGTTACCATCACAGGGCAGCCCGGGGCAGCAGCAGGCCAGCAGCCTCCCCACAGCGCCCTGCACATCTGGGAGCCCCGTGAACACAGCCTCCTGCAAATCCAGGCATTCTGGGTGCCGTGCTGGGCTGAGCAGGGCAGGGGATGGGGGGACAGAGGAGGCCCTGCTAGGAGGGGACGAGTGTGGGGGGATGCCAGGGGGGAGGGGCAGGCAGGCAAGAGTGAGGGTGGGGGTGGCCGCCCCACCCACAGTCTGACAGTACCCTCCCGCCGCTGAGGCCGAGCCCAGGCGGGGACCCTGGGGGGGGCTGACCTGGTGCCTGGGCCCTGGGCTGCCCAGGAAGGTGGTCCGGTGGGCCAGGGTCTCCCGCTGCACGGTGTGCAAGACCCCGTCTTGCTCAAACTGGGCGATGTCCTTCAGGGGATCCCACGGGCTGCGGCTGGAGCATCCGGAGGGCCTCTGTTGGCGGGGGCCGGGCCCCGGGGGGGGGGGTCCCGCCCAGCCCAGCCCAGCCCCAGCCGCCCAGCCGAGCCCCCTCCCCCGAGGGAGACTAACGCCTAGGCCTGTGTGCAGGGCCCGCGGTAACTGTAAGGGCCGGCTGCCGAGCCTCAGGAGGACCCTCCCTCCCCAGCTCCCGCTCCTCCGGGGGAGCAGGACCCCAGCCCCAGCCCCTGGGCCGCCGCCCGCCGGCACTCACTCCTCGTGCAGGTAGCGCCACTCCTGGGTGGCGGGGTCCAGGTGGAACAGCTGTGGCTTCCAGGGCGTCAGGTTCTGCTGGCGCTCGCGAGTCCGCTGCCGCTGTGCCTCCTCCAGTGAAAACTTCTCCCGTGTGGCCTTGTGCTGGTCACCCTCGCCAATGGCCCTGGTGACATGCTGCCAAAGCCTGCAGGCAGGACACTTGCCCTGAGCCAGAGGAGCTGGGCTGTCCTACCCCCTTGGTTCTAGAAGGGAGGCTTAGAGCAACCTCCACTTGATTGCCTCTAGTGACGGGGAGCTCACTCTCTCCTAGGGTGTTGTTTACTCACAATGAGACGGTTCTTTCCTACACTGAGCTCATACCTCCCACCTGCAGGGTACTCCCTGTGGAGCTGCTGGTCGTCTGCGGGTAGTGACGGGCCCCCACACCTGCTCTTCCTCCCCCAGGCCTCACCCCTCCCCGGTCGGCTGCCCCAGCGAGACCCATCATCTGTCACAAGAGGTCTGCTCTGGTCCACCCTCCCTGCCAGCGACATCCCGGGCTACTCCTGAACCCTGCCGACCTGGAGAGCAGCTGCCCAGCCACACGGGGCCGGGGGCCGGGGCCCCGCGGGTGCCGGCCAGGCCTCACCTCTCGGACTCTAGCTCTGTCTGCTCCTCGAACAGCACCGTGTGCCGCTTCAGCCTCTGCCCTCGCACCTCCCCACTCGGGTTCCAGAAGAGCTCGGTGCTTCCTCTGCCCTCCTCCTTGATGAACACTTCTCTGTCCTGCCCCAGGTGAGCCAGGCGAGGTCAGGTGGGCCCCAGGGCTGTGCCTGTGCCCAGGGGGCCCGCCCGCGCCAGCCTCTTACCCAGTGTCCGCTGAGACGCGCCAGCACTTCTTCTCCTGACGTGATCTTCCCCGAGATCTGGTTGATGCTGGTGCTGCCCCCAAAGAAGGGCTGTGGGGACAGCCCACGACAGAACTGGTGAGGGCTTGGTGGTCTCCCCAGGACCCTTGCGCCCCTTGGTGGGCTGGGGGGGAGGAGGGCCCTTCCTCATAAGGGTGCAGGCTTGTAGCCCCCAGGGCACAGGAGGCTGGGACGGGACCCAGAGCTGAAGGAGGCCACACTCGTCCCACGCCTCAGCCTCAGCCCAAGGATGCAGCGAGCCCACCAGGCCCCTGCGCCCCATGGAGGGGAGGAGGGGAAGGGGTCTGGGCCTGTGTGGCTCCGCTGTGCGGCCTATGGGGGCCCCTTCCTCACTCCTGGCCCTGGCTGTGCCATGGAGATGCCAAGCCCATGGACATCTGCTCCAGAAACCATCCCCGGGGCACCAAGAGGGCCCCTCCCCGCCCCGAGGTGGCTGCAGGTGCCGCGGCCAGTGCTACCTTGAGCTTGAATTCCAGCTCAGCTTGGAAATTGTTCTTCTCACACTCGATGGTCACCCTGCCACCCAGCTCCATGGTCATGGTGCCGTAGAGGATTCCTGGAACACAGTCCCTGCTCGGGCCCGCCTCGTCGTCCCGACCCAGCCACGCTGACTCCAGGAGGCTGGCGTCGGACCCCAGGAGGGGGGCAGGGGCAGCGTGGGGAGAGCCTCGGGACGGAGAGGGCCCGGTCAGGGGGTAACCCAGGGCCACGCCTGGCTGCCCCTCAGTGACCTCTGCCCCAGGGAACGGGCCTCTGCGGGGGTTGCTCCTGAGAGTTGCCCTGTCCAGGAAATGTCTTGCCCTTTGCGGGGTTCCTTCCTGCAGGAACCCCCTTCCAGGTCCCCAGGGGCCCCCTGAGATGCTCGTCGCCATCTGTCATTTGCTCTGCAGTTTGGCCCCGACGTGAGCTCCTACATCTTCCCCGTGCACTGCTGCCCTCGGGATTGGCCGGCGTATTTACTTAAACTAACACGTTTATTTTTTAATTTATGAAGGAACGAATGAATCTTCCGTTTCCTGCCATACGGAGAACTCAATCTAACTAAAGACAAGAGCTGCGTTGTGTCTGTCATAAAACACCTGGATGTTTGGGATCAGGTGGAAGAGGAAAAAAAAAAAAAAAGACAAGCCAATTGGAACAGAAAAGGGCTGGGAACACCCCCAAATCCTGCCAGTCCACAGGACAGAAGGACTGAGCGGAAGGCGGGGCACACCTCCGAGCTGCCCAGGCGGCCGTGCAGGAGGTGGGGAGGGGCTGCCGAGGGGGGTGTGGGGTCCCCTCTCCGCTGGTGGGGACGGGGTCCCAAGGGAGACGCCAGCCTCCTCTGACTACACCTGCTTGCATAGTTTTGACTTTGGAACCAGGTAAATATCGCATTTTCACAAGTACTTAATCAATGAAATTTGCAAAAAGAAAACGAAACTGAAACCATGTGGGAATTTTCCTGATCCTGCAGGGGAATCAGAGCGGGCGGGGGGAGGGGATACGCCCCCGACGAAAACAGTTGCAACAGTGAATCCACAGCCATCGCCCCACTGGGCTGGGGTGGTCGCTGTCACCCCCACGGGCGTGTGTGATGTGGGGAAGGAAAGGTGTGGCGTCACTGAGAAAGGAGGCTTCCGGCAAGGGGGAGAAAGGCGTTTCAGGAGCTCGGTCCACGGGACCAAGAAAAGCCTGACGTCTAGGGTCTGTATTGGAAACACATAAACTCGTGATGAATTTTAATCTTAAAAAAAAAAGCCAAAGATTGATTTCTGGAAACTCCTAGAAACAATGACAAAGCACTCCTAAGGGGCAAACCTGACTTGGGGCTGCAATACTGAACCCCCATTTCCTACTGGCCGGAAGCCGGGCTTCCTGCAGAAATGCCTGCCTCGTGGTTTCCGGTACCAAGCGGCAGGCTGCAACGGGGCCAACCGGAAAGGACGCAGATGCCAGGGCGGAAAAACATTTCGACTCCCAGCTGGGAAGCAAGTCACTGAAGAGCGAGGTGCACCAACAGCCAATCAACAAACAAGGGCCGAGCGTCCGCAGGGAGGGAGCCAGCCGCGGCCCGGCCCTCCCGCCTGACTCACCTTTGCAGTGGGCGTAGGGCATGGTGAGGGTGTAATCCTCCGCCCGGTTCAGGAAGGTGAGCGTGGCCTTGCCATCCAGCAGAGCCGACAGGGAGTTCCCTGCGGAGATGGGGCAGGGGGACCAGTGAGTGGAGACGGACCCTCAGGACCCCGGGGGGCCGCCCCCTGAGTCACGGGGTCTGAGCTCCCTTCCAGCAGGTGGAAAGAGGCCCCTGGCCCTCCAACTGTGAGACTGTGGGTCACCTGACCTCCTGAGACTAGGATTCTGGAAAAGCCCGACTCAGGGAGCCACACGTTAATGTTGACTTCAGTTACCGAAGGGGGGGTGTTCAGGCCATAGACTGCACGTGTTTGTAAGCTGGCCTGGCCCCCTGCTCGGGTTTTTTTAAAAAAATGTTTATTTATTTATTTTGAGAGAGAGAAAGAGTGTGTGCAAGCAGGGGAGGGGCAGAGGGAGAGGGAGAGAAGCCCTAACAGGCTGTGCACTCAGCACAGAGTCCCCAGCGGGGCTCGAGCTCACGAGTGGTGAGATCACGACCTGAGCTCAAGTCAAGAGTCAGACGCCTAACTGACCGAGTGACCCCGGCACCCCTACCCTGCTCAGATTTTGTGGAGACAGAAGCCACAGGCCACGTGTGGCCACAGAGTGCTTGCACTGTGGCCAGGGCAACTGAGGAGCTGCTCTCGAAACTCAGAGAGCTACACGGGGCTCGGGGTGCTGCACTGGGCGGCTCTAAAAGACGCCTGTTCCCGCAGGTCCTTGCCCGTGACCCTCACAGCATCCCCGCGGGGGGCGCCCTCCCTGCGGCTGACAGGCGGCCGGGCTCCGCACGGACTCGGCCTCCATCCAGGCCCTGAGCTCTTCACCACCCATGTGGCCCCTGCCCCGCAGTCGTGGGCACCTCTGTATCCAGGGGCCCCAGTCGCCGCCTGGACGGACAGCCCAGGGGAGCCCCCTCACCGTAAAAGCGGGACTTGGCTGTGACGCTGCCGCTGATGCAGAAGCCGTCCCTCCTGTTGCTGACGTGGAAGGCGGACACGGGTGGGTGGTGGGACACCTGTGGGCACGGAGGCGCTCTCGAAGGGCCCCGAGGACGACCGAGCCCCCGCCCCCTGCCCCACCACATCCGTCTTGGCCGTTCCCGCCTCTCAGTCCCGCCGCCCAGGGAAGGGGAGTCGGGGTCCGGGGGAAACAGGATGTGCCGCCCCCTCCCGAGGAAACGCCGTCTGCTGTCCCAGGGCCTGTGCCCGAGCGCAGCTCCGGGGAGAACCCGAAGACAGCTGGGGGGCCACCGAGAACGTGCGCTGGGGTGGGACGGCCGGGCCTTGCCTGCTCTGCGATGTAGAAGGTGTGGCTGCGGGTGTGGGGGTGGGGCCAGCGGCAGCGGAAGGTCTCCCCCAGGATGGGGTTGTAGGGCTTCTTGATCCCCTGCGGGCGGTGACCGGAAAGCTCATGTGAGGCCCACGTGGGTCGGGGTGTAGACCGAGGGGCGACCTGGGGGGCTGCCCGCTGCCCACCCCATCTCCACGAGGGGAGGCCTGCTTTGCCACCAGCACCTGGGGGCAGCACCCTGCCTCTGCTTTGGGGAGAACAGGCTTTGCCCGTGGTTCACATTCTGGGGGGCAGCCCAGGAGCTGTGCTTCCAGTTCTCGGCTCCGGGGGGGCCCGAGACCCTGAGGTCACGCTCTCCCTGGACTTTGGGTGAAACCGGTGCACAACCTGTTCAGAGCCCCCGGTGGCTTCGAATGACCCTTTAAGTAAAACCCCGAAGCCCTAGCCCTGCTTCCCCACCTCCTGCGCTCTGCTCACCACCTTTCTGCTCCCACAAATGGCCCAAGTTCGGCCCATTTAGGAGAGCCCTCCGCCCGGGTCTCAGGCCCCGTCGTCTGAGCGGCAGCAGCCGTCCACCCCTTCACGCCATCCAGCAGACCTCTGTGCATGTGAGTGTGTGCATGTGTGTGCGTGTGTGTAAGTGCGTGTGACTGCCTGTATGTGCATGAGCATGTGTCCCTGTGTGTGCATGTGAGCATGTGGGCATGTGGGCATGTGCGTGTCTGTAGGTGTGTATGTGTGCCTTGAGTGTGCGCATGCGTGTGCCTCTATGTGTGCATGTGTGCGCCTGTACGTGCATGTGAGTGTGTGCCCTGTGTGAGTGTGCATGTGTGTGCATGCATGTGTGCCTGTATGTGTGCATGGGCATGCCTGTACATGCGAGTGTGCGCGTCTGTGTGGGTGCCTGTACGTGTGTATGTGTACACGCGTGTGCTTCCCCCTGGAACGGTGCTCCACGAGCGATCACTGCTGGCAGGCCCCCTGCAGGCCGCGCGCGCCGGCCTCTCGGAGCCCCGTGTGCAGCCTCCCGTCCGCTCCTCCCTGCCCACCTCCCAGGTCCTCCTCGGAGCCCGCCCGCCCGGCCAGTGCCCGCTGGGTGCGCGCCCAGCCCTGCGGGGGGCCACGGGCACTTCAGAGACCTGACTGCGCTTGGACCCGCGTGTGACTCTGGGGCCGCCTCTCCCCTCCCCCAAGCCTCAGTTTCCCCTTCCGTGCAGCGAAGAAGTAGAACCAGAGTCACTGTCACGCTTGTGTCCCACGGAATCCCCTGAAGGGCCCAAGCAGGACCCGACCCCCCCCCACGTCTCAGAGACACCGCAACGACACAGTGTGCGGGGAAGGGGCTGTCGACCCTGTACCTCAAGGAACCCCTAGGACCTGGTTTGCGTGGTGTGTCTTGGGGTCCTGGAGGCCTTTCTGAGAACCGCCAACCCAGGCTCTGATGAGCGCAGGACGCTGGCCCCCCGCCCCCCCCGCCCCGCGCGCCTTGCCTTGGGTTTCTTGTAGAAGCCAGACAGGTACCATCTCAGCACAAGCTTGATGCGGGCGTAGGCGTCCTCCTCCAGGGCAGCACTGGGCGGGACGGGGGGGGCCCCTCAGTGCGGGCCGCCCTCTCCCCTTGTCCACCTTCCGTCCACTCGGCTGGACACAGGCCGCCCGGGCCCCCACCCCCGTGCCACCCAGCCACCCGGCTGTGTGGCTGCGCTCCGCCCCGGGGCCCTGGCTGGGGGCCGGGGCTGAGGGCGGCTGGGGTCTCGGGCCCCCCGCCCCCCCCGCTCGCACACCTGGACAGCAGGTCGGCGTGGTAGTAGTAGTCGGAGAGCTTGTCGAGGAAGGAGCGCGGCTCCAGGACGAAGGCAGGCAGCACGACGCGGGACAGGTCCATGCCCGGCCGCAGCTGCTTCAGCACAAGCCACACCAGGCTCTTGTTCTCCTCAGACACCGTCTCCACCTGGGACGCCTGGCCCGGCTGCCGGCAAGGGCGCCTGGTCAGGCCCCCCGCCCGAGCTGCTGGGGTGGGGGGGGGGGCGGGCAAAGCGGGGCCAGGGCGGCATGGCCAGCTCCGTGGGGCACTTGCGGGACGGGGCGGTCCAGCCGGGACCCAGGGGGAGCCCCGCCGAGCCCGGGCGGAAGTCCAGCCCATCTTCCCTCCCCGGGGACCCCACTGTCTTCCAGCTGTTGATGCGTGGGCCTCGGTGCCCCAGCCTCGGGCTTGGGGCGGATCTGGACTCGGCTGCGGGGTCCCCTCAGCCGCCCACCCCTCGGAGCCCCGATGAGGCCCTGAGCTGCATGTGGACACAGGAGGCAGGCCGCCCGTGCACCCCTCTTCTCCCCAGACCTCCTCCTCGCGGGGCCCCTGGGCACCGGCGCTGGTTGGCCGTGCTTTAGAGGGGCGGGGGGACCGGCCCAAGCTCACACAGCTGGCGTGAGGCAGCGGCGGGGCGTGAACTCGGCTGTGTGCGTCTGTGGCCCGCAGGCAGCCACCCCCAGCAGGCAGGAGGCTGGGTGCCGGCTCCCAGCTCTGCGTGAGTATCTCTCCACCCTGCTGGGCCGCCTCGGACGAGCCGCTTTGCCTCTCTGTGCTAGCACCTGTCCCGAGGCCGCTGCCGGGTCTCCCAGGCTCCCCTGCTGGGCCTCTGAAGGGTCCCTCGGGCTGCCCGCTCTCGGCCCCAGGACCCTCACGTGCACCTTCCCCAGCGTCATGGCCTGTCCCTACCCCCAGCTGCCGGCCTCACAGGTGCGGGGCCGTCGGGCTGGGACCTGCCCGTCCTCCTCCGATGTGTCCTGACCGCCCCCCCACCCCCCCGTCCTTCTCCACGGCTGCCCGGGACCAAGGCGCCTTCGTCTGCCTCCTGACGGCGGCTCCTGCTAGTGGGTCCCGGCTTCTAACTGCATCCTTGACCTTCTATAGGCCTCACCTGGACCTGGGCAGGCCCTACCTAACCCCCCCCCCAGGTTTTCCCAGCACCCTCAGCAGAGTCCTCACGGCCCCCTGGCTCTCTCTGAGTGGTGGGCACCATCCTGATGTTCTGCTCCCCCAGCCCCCACCCCGGGCACCACTGTCTCCCCTCCAGGGGCCACCCAGGCACAGTGGCCTCTGTCTTCCAGGGAGGCGGGTGACAGGGCGACCCGGCTGCCCCGGGGGGGCGGGCTCTCACCTCCCCAAACTCCTCGTGGACCTGCTCCACGTACGTGGTCCCCCCGGGCACCGCGCCCTGCGGGGCCTCCGACGGGGCGCCCCCGCTCTCGGTCTTCCCGCCGTGCTCCTCGCCGTCCGACTCCTCGGCGTTCTCTCTCTCCGACTTGTCCGAGAAAGCGTCGTTCTCCAGGGAGGAGCCGTTCAGCCTGGAAGGGCAGCGCGTGAGGGGTCCCGGGTCAGGGGTGCGGCCCGGGCGCCCCCACCCAGGGCCCGGCTCGCTGCCGGCCCCGCACTCACGTCCTGGGGCCTAGCTGAGCGTGCAGATGCGTGCCCGTGCACTCTTGGGGTGAAGGAGGCCCGCCTCCTGGCCTGAGGTTCCGGTGGCCAGACCTCCCTGGTGCCTGCCCCCTCCCCACACGCAGGGAGACCCCCCCCGTGTCGGTCCCGGTGACAGCCAGGGTCCTGGGGTCCCCCGGCAGGAGGGAGACCTGGGCTCAACCCCTGCCCGCCGCACCCCTGCTCACGGGCACAGGTCTCGGTCGTGGATGGTGGCCGAGGGGGGCAGGCCGCAGAGCGAGGGGGGCGATGCGTCCGGCGAGCATCTGGGTTCCCCGTCCCGGCCCTGCTTGCACGTGCCGAGTCGCAGGAGGCTGGAGCAGCGGAGGGCCAGCTCCAGGGCGTCCAGCCAGCAGCGGCCTGCGGGGTGGGGGCGGGGTGAGCCCACTCCGAGCCCCGGAGGGCCCCCAGAGGCTGAACTCCTGCCAGGCCCTGCAGCTTCCGCACACGAGAGGCGCCTGGCACAGGTGTGGGCGCGGGGGCTGCGGCCGGCCCACGGGGAGCGGCTGGGGAGGGGGCTGCTGGACGTGGCAGGCAGCGGGCAAGCCCGAGGGCATCCTGGAGGGAGGGCGGGCCAGGGCCTGGGAGGGGCAGCTGCAGAGGTGGAGGCGGTGGACCAGGGGGTCGGCCCAATCCCCACCCCCTCCCTGCTGCCTTCCTGGTGGAGGCTGCCGGCGGGTTAGACCAGCGCCGCTCCTGTCCCAGGCGGTGCTAACAGCTGTGGGGACACACGTGTCCACCAGGTGGCCCCCTGCATCCTGCTGTGATTACCAACAGCACCGGACTTTCCACTCACGAGGCCGGCTGTGACCCCACGTCACGTGACCGAGTGCTATTCCGAGAAAAGCTTCAGGGGTCTGGGGCACGGGATTAAGGACAGTGGAGACCCCCCCCCGTCGGAGTCTTTGAAGTGTGGCTTCTTGGAGATCGTGACTGTCCTTCCCTAACTTTGAAAACCACAGAAGCCTGCCCTTTGGGGAGCCCCGCCGGGGCCTGGGACCGGGAGGGAGGGCTTGCAGGGACGTGGCCCCTGGTTCTCACACCCCAGGATCCCGCACCCGGGGTCCTCCAGGGTTTCACTGCAGGCTTGATGGGAGCGCGGGCGCCCAGCCCTGGGGGCAGAGGAGGGGGTCACAGGAGCAGCCCCCCAGGAAAGAGCAGGGACACCAGGCCTCCTGAGCGAGGCTCACCTTGTTGCCACAAAGGACTAGACACCCTGAACGCCACGCATCCTTCGAAGCCCATTCCTAGGCCCCCTCCTCTTCCTCCAGGAAGCCCACCCTCGTACGCACAGGGGCTGTGGATGCCCTTCCTCCCTGCTGGCAGCCCCCACCCATCAGGGACCCAGTTCAGGCTTCAGCCCGATCTGCCCTGTCAGACAGTGAGCTGATTTTCTCCCCGAGGCCACAGGCTCCGTGAGAGCGCAGCGCGGCAGCCCCTCCCCGAGTGCGGACCACCAGCCACCAGCACCCCCACCTCCCTGGCTCTGGGCCCCAGGGCTTGTTAGAGCAGCTGCATTTCCTCGGAGCAGCCACTGGAGGGCGCTCCAACAACACGCTGCATGTGCGAGCCCGGAAACGCCATCCCTACCCAGGCCTTAGCACTTCCTTGGGGGCAGTGTGCCCTGGCCTCAGTTTCCTCATGTGTTTATGGGGGTGAGAACCGTAGAACCTGCTGATTCGATGGTGCCTGGCATGTGCGTGGGGCTCAGCAGTTGTGATCTGGCTGCTTTAAATAAGGTCGCTGGGTTGTCATTACAATTGGGTAGCCAGGGAAACTGAGGATCAGAGAGGCGCTAGTGAGTGGCGGGCCTGCCTGGCCTGGGCCCAGACTTGCCCCGTGACATCTGGCTGTGCCCTTCTTGGGTGGCAGTGGAAGGGACTGAACCCGGGCCGAGTACACGCGGCTTGCAACTCCGCCCGGGCGCCCACTTCTGGCGGGGGCTGCCGGGGACTCACCGTCCGACTCCGAGGCGGCCCTGAAGATGAGGTAGCTGCTGGGGAGCGGCTGTGTGATGGAGCCCACACTCTCGCCTTTGGGGCCCTGAAGAGACCAACAGCGGCATCACCCGAGGGTCACATAGGGTCACGCGACTGACACGAGCACACTCGTGGCCTCAGGGGCCCCAGGTGGGGTCGGACACCCGGCCGCACAGACCCAGCAGGCAGCAGGAGGAGGAGGAGCTGGGGGCCCTCTGGCTCTGGGGCTCCCCATCTCAGGGCCGCCATAATCAGCATATGCAAATTCAGGGTGCCAGGTAACCGCACATCTCCGCGAAACGAGTACCTTGTTTCTATACTATACTATAGAAAAAGTATATATAGAAGAAGCACTATAGCAGAAGTATATCCCAAGCAATGTTTGGGACATACTTATACTAGAAACACTACGGGGGTGTCCGTCTGAAATCCTCGGTGGACGTTCTGGATTTTATCTGGCAACCTGACGCCCGCTGGGCCCGGGCTGGGGAGCCTCCCAGTCAGGCAGGTGCAGCAGGGAGGGAGGGGCCAGGAGCGGCCTGTCGCCAGGCTGAGGGCCCCACCATGGGCTCCGCCCGGACCACCTCCGATCCCCAGCCACCAAGGGACTTCCTTCACCCACGGCCCCCGCAGCTGGGGGGGTCACGGGCCCACTGGGAACTTGAGATTAGGCCCGTCTCTTACACGGCCCTCCCCGGGGCGTGACCCTCCTGAGCCCTGGCGCCCCTGGCGGTACCTTCACGGCCCAGACGGACTGGTCCAGTGGGTGGAAGAGCTTGAAGCAGAAGCCGTCCTTCTTGGAGGGCCGCTCGATGAGCTCGCAGCAGTGCAGCAGGACGGTGCCCACCCACTGGCCCACCTTGGGCGTCTTGTAAATGAGCAGCACGCCCGGCTTCAGCACACACCACAGTTTGGTCCAGCTCTTCAGCGTGCCCCGGATCTGCGGGGAGGGGCGGCTGTGGGGGAGGCACCCGCCGGCCTGGGGGGGAGCTCGGGGGGCGGGCTCTCCTTTGGCTTTGGCAAGGAGCTCATGAATTCAGTGAATCCAGAGAAAGGAACAGGCTTCCTGGTGAGGTTCAAGGCCAGATGGGAGCCTTACCCCCGCCCCCCACCAGAGCAGCAGCAGGTGCGACTGTTATAATTGTCCGCTTTGTAAATTTTGAACTTCATCATTTCTTTTTTTATTCCAAATAAATATTCACTTTAGCACGTAATTTCTTATTGGGGGAGGGGCAGAATGGAGCCCGCGTGGCCTGAGTCCAGGCCAGCACCTGTGCGCTGTGCTGCTGGTGGCAGCCCCGGGGCTCACCGGCTTTCCCTCCACCTGGGGGGGGGGGGTGGGGGCAGAAATAAGTCCCTGGAGCCAAGGGACCCACCACGTCTGTGAGGTCTAAATGGACTCTGAGCCCAATCTGTGAAGCTGTAATACAGCCTCCCCTCCCCATACCCCAGCCCAGGGCTCCATGGGCATCCCGGGACCCCATCTGCAGGCCAGGGACCCCCACCCACAGGCCAGGGACCCCATCTGCAGGCCAGGGACCCCCATCCGCAGGCCAGGGACCCCCACCCACAGGCCAGGGACCCCATCTGCAGGCCAGGGATCCCACCCACAGGCCAGTGACCCCTTCTGTAGGCCAGGGACCCCCATCTGCAGGCCAGGGACCCCCACCCACAGGCCAGGGACTCTATTTGCAGGCCAGGGACCCCCATCCACAGGCCAGGGACTCTATCTGCAGGCCAGGAACCCCCATCCACAGGCCAGGGACCCTATCTGCAGGCCAGGAACCCCCATCTGCAGGCCAGGGACCCCATCTGCAGGCCAGGGACCCCCACCTCAGCTGGACATAGGGTCCCTGCAGATTTAAGCTGGTGAAGATGAGGCCAGCCTGGAGTGGGGTGGGCTCTGATTCAGTGACATTTGGGAACAGACACACTGACACAGGAGGGGCCATGTGAAGGCAGAGGCAGAGGCCGGAGTCACGAAGCCACAGCCCAGGACTGCCCAGACCCCCCCCAGAAGCTGGGGAGCAGGAGGGATCCCTCATTAGAACCTCTGCAGGCAGTGGCCCCGTCCACACCGGATTTCAGCTCCCGCCTCCAGAGCTGGGAGAGAACGCAGTTCTATCTTTAAGCCCCAGCCTGTGGTCCTTTGGTGGGGCCCCCCCAGGACACTGATACAGATTAACAGCAACAAACAGGTCCGGCTGCCTCCCGAGTGGCTCTGCAGTGTCCCCTGGGGAGGCCCGAGGCCGGGACAGCGTGCCGGCCGGTCTGGCCTACCTTCAGGCTGTCGGCCATGATGACCACGCTGGGGTCCGTCAGGGCGCTGAACAGCTGCTTGGTGGCGCGTTTCTTCTCCTGCCGGTAGTTCTCCTTCTGTGCCTGGGCCCAGGGCACCCGGCGGGCCGGTCACGGGAGAGGCCCTGTGCCGGCCGCCACCCGCCAGCCCGCCGGGGCCCCCACCGTCCAGCCTGGGGCAGGGAGGGGAGGAGAGGGGGCGCAGCCTGCCCCCTCCCTCTGGCAGGCTGGGGTGCGGCGACCTCACTGGCCCATCCACCTGAGAAGTGACACGCTTGTGTCCCCCCTTCCTGGGCCCGTGCCCACCTTGAGAGCTTCCTTCTTGGTGACCTTGGCTGTTGGGGACACACATTCCTTGTCGGACCCATTGTATAGCCTGTAGTCTGCCTGCAAGAGAGATTCAGGTGGGCGAGAAGGGCATCGGTGTACACTCTGGGGCTGCAGAGGGCTGGGGGGAGGCAGGGGGGCTGGAGACCCAGAGCACAGAGAGGCCGGAGAAAGGTGCTCAAGGTGCTCCTGTCCCCCACTCCCCGGCACCCTCTGTTCAGTTCACCAGCAACTGTGGGGGCCGAGGGCACAGAGCTGGGGGAATCAGGGGGCCAAGCATGTGGCCACGAGCTCAGAGGTGCCGGGAAGCATCCACCCTGGCCACGGCCATGGGTCCACCTCTGGGTGGGGGTCACACGTGCCGTGGGGACTCTCACCCCTGGTGCCCTGGGCGCTGCTGAGTGGTGGGCAAGGCCCAGCCCAGGCCTGAGCCCACCTGCGGCTGTGACCGTGCTGCACGGGCTGAGAGCAGTAATCCAGGGATCTGGGCCTGGAAGGGGCTGGGGCCCTTTAGCAGATGGAGAAACTGAGGCCCTGGGGGCGGGGAGGCCAGTCAGGAGGAAAAGCCAGGACTAAAGGCTAGAGGCAGAGGGCGGAGCAAACTCTGGCCCCAATCTCGCCCTCTGCCTGTTTCTGTTCAGCCCGTGAGCTCAGGGCAGTTTCACATTTTTAAGTGGCTGAAAAAAACGTCCAGAGAATATTCTGTGCAACATGAAAATCCTATGATTTGTGGCTGCAGCACGCGCAGTTGGGACAGGGCCCGGGTGGCTGTCGAGCCCCAAGACTCAGTCTGGGTCCTTTCCAGAAAGAGGGTGTGGGCCCTGCTCAGCTTTCTGGCTGAGCATCCTGGGCGTTCCTGCTACCAGGCAAGCGAGGTGACAGCTGCTGGTGTCTGGAGGCACCGGCTCACCCAATTCCCACCATGGCGCGTGGCACGGGCCCAGGTCTCGTCCCATTCCACTGACTGGGAAACAGAGGCCCAGAGAGGTAAAGTAACTTCTGAGGCTGCGAGCCAGGAAGTGGCGGGGCGGGGACTTGTACCATCCATCAGGCCGGCCGGCCCCAAAGTACCGTGTGCAGGCATGGCTTCGGGCCCTGGGGGTCGAAAGGAGCTGGGAGAGCCGGGGGCCACCACCATTGTCCACATTCTGCAGGGGGGGAGACTGCAGCACAGAGAGGCTCCGAGCCTGCCTGGGGTCACACAGCTTGTGAGGGGCCGAGCTGGGACTGAGTCACAGGAAGGACAGGGGTGCCTGCGGCCTGTGCAAGCCACACTCGGCAGGTGACGAGCCTCGGGGGACCGGGGCTGACCCACAGAGATGCTCCCGGCCGCCCTCCTGGGGAGCCAGGCCTCTCAGGCACGGTGCCCCAGCCCCCTTAGCACATGCTGTTCCCCCAGCCGGGAAGCCCTTGCCCCTCCCTCCGGCCCCACTGAGCCCCCCTCCGAACAAGGAAGACAGCTCTGACCGCCCTGCTGGCATCACACCCTGACACACCTGCCCGCGGCCGGCCCCACACCTTTTACATCACAGCCACGCGGGCGGTTCTGTGTTGTCTAGAACTGCCAGGGGCAGCTCCTTCCCGGCACGCGCCGGCTCCGGCAGCCGGGGGTTCGGCAAGCATCCTGGATGGATGGATGGATGGATGAATGAATGAATGAACCCGCGACCCAGCTCTCCTCCAGATGTGGCTCAAAGGAGGGGCGCTGGCTGTAGGCAACAGAGGGAGAGGCTCAGGCTCTGGGCCTGGGTACCTGGGAGCGGATGGAGCGGATGACGTGCAATCACGTATCGGACCAAAGTCTGAGTCTTGCATATATAAAGAGCGCTTACAACTCAACAACAAACACCACAACTCAAAGCCAGGCAGAGAACCTGAACGGACATTTCTCCAAGGAGACATCAGGCTGGTCAAGAAGCCCAGG
This sequence comes from Hyaena hyaena, assembly GCF_003009895.1. NCBI lineage: Eukaryota > Metazoa > Chordata > Mammalia > Carnivora > Hyaenidae > Hyaena > Hyaena hyaena. Next base: position 3,311,588 of record NW_024080730.1, on the reverse strand, counting down.
AACAGATCATCCGTCATTAGGGACACGCAAATCAGAGCCGCTGTGAGACGCCACTGCATACACCCTGGGGCCTCCACCGTAACGATGAAGGAGAACCCGGAAAGTGCCAGTGTGCTGAGGATGTGAGAAAGGGGAGCCCTCCCTCGTTGCTGGTGGGGCCGTAAAATGGTGCAGATGCTGTGGAAACCAGTTTGGCATGGCAGTTCCTCAAAAGTTAAACACAGAGTGCTTCAGATGCCACAGGACCCTCGCACGACCGTCTGGCCCAGCAACACAACAGGTAAGGCTCTGGTGGGTTTCCATCTTGGCGGGGGGTGGACGGAGGTGTTCCGGAACGACACAGCACTGCACATGCACAAAACACCACACTACCTGTGCGCCTAACACTGCTAGCTTTGTGATATTTGAACTTGGCCTCACGAAAACTAGAAGATCTGTACTAGCTTTTATCTTTTCCCGAGTTGCCCTCCGGCATCTGGGGTCCCCGCTGAGGGTGCCAGTGAGTTACAGGGGGACTTGTCTTCCCCGCCAGGACGGACGCGCCGGAGCGCAGGACTCCGTCCTCCGTGAGCCGCCACGCACCCACGGCAGTGCCGCTCAGAAGACGCTGACGCGACTGCCAAACGGACGGGATCTGAAATCCGAACCGAGTCTGGTGTTTCCGACACCGTTTGCACGTTTTATTGGCCTGGAGAAAATCATAACTAGGCTTTCAGTGCTGTTGTGCCATAACCTCGTGTCTTGAAAAAAATAAAGAACCCAGTGGTGCATCCGTGCGATGGAAGTTTTGAGCCTTAAAAAGGAAGGGCATTCTGACGCTGCTACAACGCGGATGGACCTCGCGGACGTGGCGCTGAGTGACACAGGCCAGGACTGAGATACGGCAGGACTTCCCTCGTGTGAGGACCCGAGAGTGCTCACATTCACAGAGACAGAAAGTAGACAGTGGGCGTCGGGGCTGGGGGAGGGCGCGGTGGGTGGTGTTTATGGAGTTTTGTTTCAGAAGACGGAAACTTCTGGTCACGGATGGGGGACGGCGGTGTGTGCTTAACGCCCCACAGAGCCGTGTGCTTAGAAACGGGTGGTACATCTGGGTTGTGCATATTACACTGCAATTAAAATGAAATAAATTCAATTCAATACAAATAAGTAAATAAATAAATATGTTCTGACGGCTCCTGCGGCAGCTGGCGGCCCTGGGGGCCAAGGAAGGGAGACGCAGGCTCCGGTGGGTGGGGGGCACCCACCTAAGGTCTGGTTTCTCCTTTGCCTGTGGCAGACACGGGACAGACCACAAAACCACAGCAAGCCCTCCTCTGATGAGGCCGTGAAGTCCCCGGGGAGTAAGGTAGTCACTCAAGATCACATGGGGCCGCAGGGGGTCAGGCAGGGGGCGGACCGTGTCTGTCCGCACTGCTCCCCGGCTCCGTGGCTAGAACCCAGAGCCACCAACCTCATCACTATCTGGGGGCCCCGGCCTGAGACCCTCTGGGGGACAGAAGGACATGCCTCAAACCCTCCAGGCGCGGCCCGGGGCCTCGGCACCCTCCCTGGACCAGAGGTTCTGCCTGGGAAGCACGTGGGCGCCTGCATTCCAGACCTCGGTGCCGCCTGCGGAGAGGTGTGCCTGGTGCAGGGAACAGCCTGGTGCAGGGAACAGCCTGGTGCAGGGAATAGCGAGGCAAAGGCAGAGGAAGGGGAGGCTCATACTTCGGCGGTTTCCCTACAGCAGAAATGCTCCGGGGCCTCCTCTGACAGTATGTTCTGTCCCCGAATGCCACCGAGCAGCCCACAGCCTTTCTCCAGCCGCCCCCCGCCCCCAGCCTGTGTTTTGCGGAGAAGGTGGCTTTGATAACACGGCCAACAAGCGAGCTTTGTGACTCCGCCCCTTGCGCCAGGCTTCCCAGACCTGCAGGCTGGGGTTCAAAGCTGCTCCTCCAGGCACGCGTGGGCAGCTGTCCCTGCTAACCCCTTCCTCCTGCGGCCAGGCTCTTACCGGTGGCCCCTTGGTGGCAGAGCCCGGTGTCGGGGGCCCTTCGTCCCTCGGCAGCGGCTGGCCGTTGGGCTCCACGTCCTTCCCTGCAAGAGAGTGGCTGGACTGAGGGCCTGGGCGCACGCGCAGAATGTCCTTCGAGGTCCGTAAGGCTAGGCCCCCAAGTTCAGAGGAAGAACACGGCGTCCAGGCTCGGAGGCCCATGGTGGGTTCAGGGTGCCTGGACCGCGTCTGGCCTGCCCTCGCGTCCTGATCCTGGGAGCAGGATTCTTGGAGGGAGGCGGCCAGACTCTGTCCCTGTACCCCAGCCTGGTGGGGGCCTGTCCAGCTTGGGTGAGGGCGCGGGAGAGAAACGTGAGGCTTTGGGTTCAGTCCCGGGGAAACAGCCGCCCTTCCCTAGCTCTTCTGTTTCGAAGATGCTTCCAGATTGCGGTTCAGGGCAGGAGGAGGGGGTTGGGCTCGGGAGGCCCACCGGCCACGCCCCGGCCACGCCCCCGGCCCACTGTCAAGGCCCTGCCGAGCATTGGTGGCAATCCGCTGCGGGAGAGGCGTCAGGTGGGGAGGGAAGACAGGTGCCCCCAGACCCAGCCTTGGCAGGGGCTCTGCATACCCACTTCCCGGAGCCCTGGGAAGGGGCAGGGGGGCTGGGGGCCGAGAGCCGTGCCCTGCGGAAGAGCCAGTACGGCCCCCCAGGGGAATGATCCTGTCCTGGGGTTCCCAGGCTCACCCGGGGAGGAAAAGCCCTACAATAGCGGCCACTCAAGGGGCCATGGCCTCCCACCCCAGCGGGGGAGGCTGCCTCGTGGCCTCTGCATTGCATCTGCCAAGCTCCCTGCGCCCCTGACCCGAAGGCGGGGCTGGGTGGTGAGCACAGGGCTCTGTCCACTTCCAAGGTGTCCTCTCTCCCAGGCCCCCTTGACTGAAGGGCTCTCTGGGGGGCTCACCCTGCCTCGGTCACCTCCCACTGTGGGTGACACCTGCTGGGGGATCCTCCTAGCTCGTGGGAGTTCCTCTTGAAATTGGTTCCTCCCCTCCGCCCTCACCACCTCCCCCCCGCCCCCAGCACCTGCCCGCCGCTCCTGGGGGGAGGTCTCCACCTGCTGGGTCCTGCGCTGCATGGCCCGGCCACCAAGCCGGACCTGTCCTTCTCCTCCCCCAGCTCCCGAGAGGGCACGGCAGCAGAGAGCGGACGTCGGATTTATCTCCCCAGGGGTCCTGTGTCCCCACCCCTGAGGCCTGGCAGGGTGCATTCCTATCTGCGCGTGAGACTCTGGGTGCCAGGTCCCCAGAAGCCCCTCACGTCCCGACAGCGTGTCGGCCGGATTCTCTCCTGGCGTCTCCAGGGGCAGAATGGACACCGCGGCCGGGACGAGCTCGGGCACCCCTCTCCTCCCTCCGCAGCGGGCAGCGGGCGAGGGGCGGGCAGACCGGAGGAGGCGGCGTCCCCCAGGGTGAGGAGGAAAGGCAGGCCTCTCCGGGGGCGGCAGAGTCACAGACACGCAGGCAGTGCTCAGCCTGGGCTCCGCTGGGCGGCCCGGGAGGAACGAGGAGATGGGGTGGCGTGGGCCTGAGGCCAGGAAGCACCGGTGACCCGTGCTCTGCGAGCTCAGTCTGGACTGTTCCCTCTCAGAGCCCGGGCTCCTCTGTTACCGGGAGTAGGTGCTCACATCCCCACTTCACGGAGGAGGAAACTGAGCCCCAGAGAGGCCCTGCAGCTGGCCCAGGGCCCCCCAGCCAGAACTGGGGCTGGGAACTCGGGGGGGCCTGTCCCAGGAGGCCAGGTTTGGGACTGCCAGGCCACACCGCCTCTCCGCGGACGAGCTGCCCCATGACCCCGGCGAGGGAGCCCCTGCTGACCTCCCCCGGCCCCATGGTTCTCGGGGCTCAAACGCTTAGCAGGACGGCCGAGAGGTCGCAGGGCTGGGGCGGGAAGCCGGGAGGCCCCAGCCACGGGCACTGACCTGGGCTGAGAGGGTAGAGCTCATTCTCCCCGTTGAAGAGCAGGTTCCGCGTGAGCTTCCGGGGGTCGATTTTCTGGGGCGTGGAGGAAGGCGGACACAGGGAGAAGCGGCGCCTGAGGAAGGCCTCCTCCTTCATGGCCTGGGCGCTGGGAGGCTTCTGGAAGGAAGGAGGGGAGAGACGTTGTCACACCTCCTGTGAGACCAGGGGAGCCCAGGGGCCGGCGGGCATCCTCCCACGCAGCCTGGCAAGGGGCGGGGACACTTCACGGAGTCTGGGGTGACTGGCGGGCGTCACCCCATCTTATACTCAGGCCCACTTGGGGCATCTCAGAAGCCTTCGAGAAAGGGCGGGAGGGGCCTACTGGCCAGCAGCAGGGGGTCGACCGGGGAAGGCCACGCCCCTGTGGGAAAGGCCACGCCCAGCCTGGGAAGGCCACGCCCCTGTGGGAAGCCAGGCTGAGACCAGCCCCCCTCACCAGCCCCAGCACACACCTTGCTGCGGGGTCACCGCGCCCAGCACTCCGTTGGCCCTGCAGGGCCCTGGCTGCGGCCAAGTGGACCTGAGATGTGGCAAGAACCCATGCCGAGCCAGCTGGCCCGCCTCCCTGGGGACCGGGCCCTTGGAGGGGAGGCAGCCCGGAGCCCAGAGCACCGCCCCCGCCTGCAGATCCTGCCTCCCGCACTCCCTGGCCTGGGCTCCTCGCTCCTCCTCAGGGCCTCTGTTGCGGGCACCCTAACAAGGTCACACGGACAGAGAACGCAGGTGTGCTGAGAGCCAGGCGCGCCCAGTTCCCACTCCGCCCCGGCACTCCCACATCAGCTCCCTGGCTGCCCCAGGCCCAGCCCACCACTCACGAGCAGGCCTGGGCCTCCTCCCGGAGCCTCCTGCCCCGGGCAGGACTGCGGCAAGCAGTCCACAGTGGCCACTAAATCCCCAACGACGTCAGCCCATTTTATAGATGAGGAAATCAAGGCTCGGAGAGCTGAAGGCCTTGTCCTATGGTCAAGGCCTGGCGGGTAGAGGCAGAGCAGGGACTAAGACTCCTAATCCTGTGCTCAGTCCACTCGCCGAGGGCGTGCTCCGTGAAGGCCCACTGACCCATCTCTCCCGCAGGTCTGGGGCTGTGGCCGCCTCCCTTGTGGGGCCCCTGGCTTCCCTCCAAGCCTTGAACAAAGGCCCCGTTTCCTCCCAAGGCTGTGGGCTTTCAGGGCGCGGCTCAGACACACAGAGCCTTTCCTGCTAAGACCGGGGGGGAGGGCGGGGCTTCCACCAGGAGCAGCCCCAGAACCTCCCAGAACCTCCTCTGTGACCCCACCGTGGATCAGAGTGAGGGGCCCGCAGCCCCTCCCTTCCTAACCACTCTCTCGTCACTTGGGAAACTGGCTTCAGAGAGGTTGGGATCTGGGCCCAAGGTCACACAGCTAATAACTGTAAGGCTTGTGTTTGAGCCCATGGGGACTGATCCCATTTGGAACCCGGCTCCTGGCCGTCGCTCCCACTACCTCGGCTTGGCTTCTGGCAACCCTGCTGCTGGGCCAGAAGGGCAGGCGTCCGGGGGGCCCGGCCCTGCCTGTCAGTGTCAGCCGGCACTTCCTTCCAGTCTGCCCGGGAGCGGGCACCAGGAGGCCCAGCGGACTGACTCGTCCGGCTGAGACTTTCCAAGCACCCAGGTTGGCGGCCAAGACGAGTCAGACGTGAACTTGACCTGGAGAGGCCCCCAGGGAGAGTGATGAGGGATGACAGCCCCGGGTAGGCCTCCCTCACCTGGGGCCTCACCTGTCTTAGGGGTTAAGTTACAGCCCGGGGGCAGCTGGGGCGCTCTTGCCCACACTGCCTGGCACTGGCTCACAGCTCAGTCTCTGCTCCCCAGCGCACCCATGTGCCCTGGCTCCACCCAAGGCAGAGTGGAGATGGCATGAGGACCCTGCTGCCTTCTCAGACCCTATAGGTGCCTTCTCCCAGCACTGCTAATGGCCAGTGGGACTCTAGTCTGTGAGCTCCACCATTCGTCCATGTTCCCCATCCCATCCACCCACCGGTCCGTCAACCTATCCATCCACTCACCCATCCATCCATCCATCCATCCATCCATCCATCCATCCATCCAACCAATCATTTATCCAGCCAGCCAACTGCCCACTTGCCTATCTGTCCATCTATCCACCGTCTATCCACTCAACATCTCATATCTCCCTCCCTCCCTCCTCCGTGGATCTTTCCAGCCAGTCAGCTGAGTAGTCCTTTCCTCCCCACTTCCTTCCTATTAGCCCAACACATCAGAGGTGACCTTCAACTAACCGAACTGCTCTATGGACACCCTCCAATCCGAATGCAATGCAGGTGTGCACCAGTGAACGTCCCCTCTGTGTCCTGACACCCCAGACGAGTGCTCGGGCCCCTGCAAGCTGCCTCCAACCTGCCCGGACGGGGAGGGGTCTCTGAATTCATATCTCCCTTGATCTTCCCACCCTGGCTGCTGTTGACTCTGGGCGCTTGATCCCTGCTGTGGGCAAGGCAGGGGTGAGGCGCTGGGGAGGGGGTGCTGTTTCGTCCACTGCAAAAGTAAATCCGGGTCACATCTCTCCAGTGGCTCCCGGCCCAGAGAACGCAGGCCAGCCCCAGTCCCCTTGCCCAGTCTTCCAGCCCCCCCACGACCCGCCCTTCCTCCTACTCACGCTCCCAGCCACACGGGCCCCTTCTGTCCCTGGAAAATGCAGAGCCCGTTCCCGAGGGCCTCTGATCTGGAACGTCCCCCCTGGAATGCCCTCGCCCACATCTCTGCCTGGCCGGGTCCTGCCCACACTCAGCTTCGATGTCACTTCCCAAAGTGCTGACCCCCTCACACTTCAGACAAGCAAATTCTCCACATAGCACTCGGGATTCCAGAGCCTTCTCCCTGGGGTTCCTTTCTTCTCTAACTCTCTTTTCCCAAAGAACACAGGTCCTAGGAGAGGGGGTGATGTCTGTCTGTCCTGCTCACTGTCTATCCAGTGCACACCAGGAGCAGGGACCTGCGGCGGGGCTCAGGCCGGGGTGAGTGAAGGCGCTATAAATGTCCCTGGGCCGCGTTCCTCCTTACCTGCAGGGCAGGGCAGGGTCCTCAGAGCCTGGCCAGGGAGGGTTTGGGGCAGATTTCCACACAGCGCTGGAGACGTTCCTGCCCCACCTCCAGCCACACCGGGGCCTGAGCACCAGCACTGCCTCTGGGCACGGGCAGGAGGTGGGGGAGGGGTGGGTCTGGTGGGGGGCGGGGCGGGGGGGGAGGGGATGCAAGGCTGTCAGCTGGGAAGGCCATCAACCTGACGCTGGCCGGCCGGGTGGGGCCTCCTGGGGAGGACAGTGAAAGGCTCATGGGCCCTGGGAGTCCCACATGGGGCTGGCCCTGCGCACGCAGGTGCAGGTCAGGCTCTGGGCCAGCCTGGCCTCCCTGGATCCAAACACTTGTTCGGGCGCCTGCCGGGTGACAGGCTCTCTGACGCTGGGCCAAGGCCGACTGCCCAGCCGCAAGGCCTGGAGGTGGGCACGGAGCCCACCCGCCCCCACCCCGGAGCCGGCTCACTCCAGCCCCCACTGGAAACTGCCTTCTGGGCAGTTTCCTGCCCCTGAGCACTGTCCCCTCCACCAGCACCCAGACGCCCACCTCTGAGCCAGAATAATGGGATCCTTGTAAAGAAAGGTCACTGGTGCCTTATCAGGGCTCCCCAGGCAGGACGCGCAGCCGGTTATCTGGGCCAAAACCCGCCAAGCCTCAGCCTGAGACAGAGAAGGGATCCAGCAGAACGGACTCGCCTCCCACCCCACCCCCCACCCCCTGCAGGCGCACACATCGGGGGACGATTCTGACCACATTCCTTGCTCACGCCACAGAAGCCTGGGGACCACACAGCGCTGGGGAGAAGGGTCCAGCCCGTCGCTGAGGGCTGCGTGCCTCAGCTCGCCACGTTTGTCCCCAGGTCCCTATTTATAATGGAAGTTTCTTCTGGGGGGGGGAGGGCAAGGCCCCAGGCCCGCAAGGGCCCAGGAAGGGGCCTGCAGAGGCCGAGACAGAGAACAAAGTGTGAGCCCACCCCCAGTGCCCACAGGGGCCGTGGTGAGCTCTCGGACCAGGGGCCGGGGTGGCGGGACAGGCCCAGCCGTACTGGAGGGAAGAGCAGAGGTCCCCAGGCAGGGGGGACAGGGCTGGGGCTACTGGCGGCCCCCTGTCACCAACGGGAGCAGAGACGCAGGACCCTGTGGTCTGGCCACTGCCACGATCACCACCACCACCACCACCACCACCACCACCACCACAGCTGGGCTTGTACCTTTGCCTGAACGCAGGGGACTGGAAAAGGCTGTGGGGAAAATGCTCCAAAGTCACAGACAGGCTCAGGCATGAAGCAGCACAAGCCCACTTGTTTGTTCTCCAACCTCAGAGCCAATGGACAGGTTGGCACATCCCAGGGAAGGACAGCAGCCATCAGTTAAAGGATGGCAGCCACCCGTCAAGGACAGCCATCATCAGTTAAAAGACAGCAGACACCCTGTCAACAACTCTTGGATTCCAGAAACCTGCTAAGGTCCCAAGGCTAGTGACCATGAGGGCCTTGCTGAGGGGAAGCCACAGCATGGAGGCCACCCACGCTCCAGCCCAGCAACTACGGCCCCTCCTGAGGGCAGACACCATCGTGAGGTTCAGAAGCCTGCTGGGCTGCCGTCCCCTGGCTGGACCGACCACTTGAGCTCAACTTGGGCAAGGTGAGCAGCCCCCATGAGAGGGGCAGCCTCTTCAGGACCCCCTGGCGCACATTTTCGTGTGTGTGTGGGGGGGGGTCCTCAGGGTCTCCCAGTGCCCCTCCCTGATGCGTCTGGACTGGTGTTCAGGCCCTAAGGGGCTTTGGAACCTTTCCAGTCCATCTGCTGAGGCCCTCGAGGTGCGCCCCTGGCCCTTTCATATGTGCTGTCTCATCAGAAGTGATGCTGTGGCACCGGAGAGGCAGGGGACAGATCTCAATGTCCTGGAGAAACCACGGCCCCCGGGGGAAATGACCGGGTGAGGCCCCCGGGGCGTAAGCCAGGCCCTCTCTGGTGGCACAGCTTCACGCCCTGAGTCCCTTCTTTACTTTGGAGGGCTGAGGCCAGGGCCAGAAAGGAGGGGAGGGGGCCAGGCTCCGGTGGGGGGCGGTCAGCAGAAGTGCCCCCCCCCAGGAGACGTTTCCCAGCCGTGGCTGTGGACGAGCCCTGGGATGGGGCCGGAAGTGGCCCGCTGGCCTGGGCGTTCTCAGGCTGACTCAGCCGCGTCACGTGGCTGTGGGTTAGGGCTCTGGCATCCGCCCACCTGGCCTCCTGACCGACACCGGGCCAACTGCAAGCCGAGTGCCAGGGTCAGCTGGCCCGGGCACCACCCACACGCACTCCCTGGCGCACACCGCTCCCCCCCAGTTCTGGGGAGCCCCCGTCCCCCGCTGGGCCCCCTGTGCTGCCTGGCCCCACCATGTCCCTCCCAGGTCCCGCCCGCTGTTCCGACTAAAGGGGACTGATTTTCAGAGGCAGACTGTAGCCTGCTGGTGGTGCTCCCTGGGGCAGGAGTGCAGTGCGGAGGCCTGGCGGAGGAGGGGGCATCCGGACCCGGGCCTGCGGCGGTCAGGGACCCCGCCCCACCCTCCCACACCTGAAGCAGGGAGGTGGGTTTGGGCCCCAGAGAGACCTCACGCTCCCTTCTGGAAGAGAAGCTCACAGCCTGTGCATCTAGAAGTCCTTGACACGGGGGGTGGGGGGGTCTGCCAGGGTGCTGAGGCCTCCCGGGCACCCCTATGGCCTGACTCTCCCCCAGGGAGGAGGCCCCACGGGCTGCTGGCCACCCGGGTAGCGGGACTGAGGACCAGCAGTTCGGTGGCCGCCGCCTGGAGCCGGGCTCGGCTCATCTTCCCTTATGGGGCTGGAGCCTTGCGTGTGGACAGCAGCTCCGACACGGAGGCTGGAGAAAGTGGGTCACGGGCTGCAGTGAGCCGCGGTCACGTGTGCCTCGCTCCCCCTGAGGCTGGGACCCCAGGGCTGCAGGAGGGGGGCCCGTAGTGGGGGAGCCCGGGGGCTCAGGCAAGCCTCTGCTCTCCTCCAGACCCCTCCAGCCTCAGTCTCCCCCACTGCCCACCCCACGTCCCCCCACGGGACCCTCCCCTTGCTCAGGACACCCTGGGGTCAGCAGGTGTCGGCCCCTCCCCGGAGGAGCCAGCAAACAGGAGGAAGCAAGGCTGGGGTGCAGGCAGGGACCCCACCAGCAGGCTGAGCCTCGGGAGGGAGGAGGGTGTTTCCCCCTCTCTGGTCGGCCCCCCGGTTCCACTGTGCATCTCAGGGAGGGGAGGCCCCCGGGATGCCGGCTCGTTCTGCGCCCTGGACGGTGGACGGACCGCCCCTCTCTCCAAGGAAAGCTGTTCTCACTCACACGGCCCCCCCACGGGCTCCGTCGTGGGCACCCCGGCCCCAGGCTGCTCGGCGCTGAGTGGGAGGCGCCCCGGCACGCTCGGGGGAGACGCGCCCCGGATCCTGAAGGACCCCCTTTGCGCAGCCCCTGGTCCTGTGCTCCGGGAGTGTGGGGTCTGTGCAAATGCGGTGTGAGTTTTTGCACAGTGTGAATCCCACCCGGGCGGTGCCTGAGCTGCTCCGGGACCTGACTGGAGCATAATCACTGCAGCACGTCCGCCGGCCCGGCCGGGTCTTGGGGCCTCCGCCCATCAGAAAGGGGGGAGGCCAGGACCCCCGCAGTGGGCAGTGTCCTCTGCACACCTGCTGCATGGCATCAAGTCAGCGGCGGTGGGAGGGCTGCCGGGGCTCCTGGCTCCCTACCCTCTGGGCTTGCACACCAGCCCCCCTCCCCACACGCACGCACACACACACGAGGACCCTAACCCGTGCACACGGACACCACGTTGTTCCCATTTCTTACCACAGTCGTCGACAGGAGCCCACGGCGGGAACACGAGTGGACCAGGAGGGAAGGCAGCCCCAGTCGGGGACTCCGGCCACCCCACTCTGTCCCGTGGTTTCCTGCCTGTCATAGGCTGGTGCCACTACCGACTTGCAGGTTGCTGTGAGGCTAACGGACGGGGCTCAGACAGGGTTTAGAAGAGCCGCGTGTGTGCCGCCCGCCAGGGAACGTGACCATCACTGCTGGTAACACTAAGCCCTGAAGACAGAAGCCTGGTCTCTCAGGAGCGCGGGATGCACGGCGCCGCCACGGCGCGCGCCACAGAAACCCGCACGGTCTCCCTCCCCAGGTGGAGCGAGGCTGGAGGGGGCTCTGGACCGGGGGGGGGGAGTGGATACTGAGTGGCCGCAAGCAGCTCCCACCCACGAAAGGCGAAGGGTGGACGTGCGCGCGGGGACCCTCAGCGGGCGCCCCAACGGTTCTCTCGGCGGCCCTGGGGGTTCCGGGCTGCGGGACGCCGCGCACTGATTACGCTCCAGTCCTGTCCCAGAACCAGCCGCGGGCACGGCCCAGGCAGAATTTACTTTGAACAACGTGAGATTCCCACAGACCCTTCCCTGCCCTCCGGCTGTGGGATCTCCCTCCCGCGTGCACCTGTCAATGGGTGTCCGTGGTCCGGCCACGCGAGGGCGGAGGCAGCAGCGGGACCAGAAGTCTGGGGCAAAAGAATCAAACTTCCGCCACAAGTGACTAAATACACAAAGCAGAAGACGCGGGGCCAACGGCCGCCTGTTTGGTGGACGATTCTGTTGCCCCGTCCTTCACGCCCCACCGGGTCCGGACTCCAGAAAACCACTCCCAGGCCACGCGGGTCCCCGGGTCAGGGTGAAGCCGCCTTCCTAACGCCCGCCCCCCAGTCTCTCCCCTGCAGGGCACGAGCAACTCGATGCTCGGGACGGCAGCGGAGCCCGGCCCTGCGAAGTGCCCGCGGCCCCTCAGCGCACGCGGGGGAAACGGAGCCGCCGGGGAATGACGCTCAGGCTCTAACAGCGTTAACACGGGGCCTGTGAGCCTGCAGGGGAGAGACTGGGGAGGAGGGTGAGCAGCACCCCTGGCTTCCTCTCCTGCCTGTGGATCACAAGGCTGGGCTGCGTCTCCCCTGCGACCAGGAGCCGCCAAGGGCCTGTGACAGGTGAGAGCACCACCCAGGGCCGAGGCTGCCCTGCCCACGGTCGAAGGGTCTCCCGGCCCAGGTGCAGGGGTGCAGGAACCCCCTGCCTCCCGCTCACCCGCGAACGGGCGGTACCTGGCTTCCTCCAGAACTTGCCCTGGGGCAGGACGTGCACCCCCAGACTCCCTCCTGTCCTACGCGGTGCAGCCCCCCCACCGGCTCCTGAGTCCCCCTCAGACTGGAGCTTCCAGAAGGGCTCAAGCTCATGCCTGCACAGCACTGAGGAGGGAACAGGTTTTGTGGGGTTTTGTGGCGTGGGGGGGCCCGAGGGAGGCCTGCTTCCTGGACGTGGACGGCGAATCCTGGTATAAACTGGAAACTCCCTGCCCGCCGGTGGGTGTGGTTCTCACACAGCAGACGCTCCACCAACGTGCGCATGCCACCCCTGCACTGCGTCCTCACCAGCCCCGGATGCTGAATGAGTCAGCAGGTGGGCGCCAGGCACGATCCCCCCCACTTCTGCCTCCCACTCCGTCCAGGGGCAGGGAGGACTGAGTCTGGAAAGCAAAAAAAGAAAGAAAAAAAACCCAAGCGTTCAAATGCTCCCTGTACATGCCTTCTCTCCATTTCACAGATGCGGTAACTGAGGCCCCGAGAACGAGCTGACTCGTCCAGGGCCACGCAGCCGGTTCGTGGAGCTGGTTCGTGGAGGGCCCTCACTCCCAGCTCGCCCTGGGGCAGGTGGTGCCGGGCCCCCCGCATCACCCACTTCTGCCGGGACTGTTCTGAGAGCCACGAGCAGAACCCCAGAGCGGGAGCGTTCCCTGGGCGCCCGCCTTCCCGGCCCTGGGTGAGAGCCCAGGCCCCGCTGTGCGCCGTGCCGTCCTCACCCCTGTGCAGCCTGGCCCTGCAGTTTTCATTCATCAGGTGAACAGCCGTCTGCACTTGACCCAGGTGAAGCCCACGGGGTCTCGCGCGGGTCCAGGCCCCCGTCCTCCAGCCTCCAGCACGAGCCCTTATTCACCTGCTGAGGGGCCGGGCAGGCAGCTGCTGACGCGTGAGCAGCAGCCCTGCTTTCTGGGCCGTTCCACACTAACAGACTGTGGTGAGTTTCTCGTGACCCCAAGCCAGGCTGGGGACACCCACGGGCCCGGCCTCCCAGGCCCCGCCCTGCTGGCTTATGGGGAAACTGGTTCTGGCAGAAGCCACGTGTCTGGCGGAGAAAGTGGCCCTGACAGTCAGGCGGCACCACGCTGGCAGAGGCACGCTCCCTCCTCCTGTCCTATCGCGGTGGGGACAGTCCAGGAAGGTGACGCGCCATCTCGAGGATGTGGCGACCGAAGGGCTCCCGGGCCCCTGAACCCACCGTCCCAGCCCCGAGCAAGCCCCGCTCGAGGGCACCCAGCCTCCTGGTGAGGAGTGTCAGGAAACGCTGGCCTGACCCATGAAACGAGGGGGGCCATGCCGAGGGTCCCCAAAGAGGCATGAAGACGTTGTCAACACAGCGACGTGGGCACACGTGCTCCCGACAGCCCGGGCACCTGCCGGCAGTGGACGCTGGCCCGTGGCCCATCCACACCAGGGACTATTCTCAGTCCGTGAAAGGAGTGAAGTACGGCAACCGCAGCCACAGGCGCTGTAGGGCCGTGTGCAGGAATGTCGGCAGAGGCCACTTCGGGACGGGGGGCACAGCGTCTGTCTTAAAAAGTTGAATTTTCACAACTTATCACGTCTCCACTGACCATCGTCCTCACTGGACTCTGGCAAACCCCAAGTGGCGTGGCACTGACCTGTGACCCCTGGCCCTCTCTCTAGCAGCCTGGTTGGTCTGCTTGAGCCCATTTTACAGACACTGAAGCAGAGGCCACCCAGCCCTGAGTCCTGCCACCTGTGACCTGGCCAGTGGAGTCACTGAAATGTGGAGAAGGGACCCCTGATGACCCAGGTCCCCGAGCTCGGGTCCCCCGGAGCTATCAGGGCTGAGAAACCGCCCTGGGGGGGAGATGAGAAGCTTGTTGCCAGTGTCCCGAGACCTGCATTTGGGTCTGTCCCCGACACGCTGGTCACACTATAGGATGACGGGTTCCGGGGCATGAAGCACTAGCAGGCGCCTCGTGAGCCGCAGGGGACAGCTAAAAATGACACTAAGAGTGACAAAGAGCTGGTCCTGGGTCATGACGTCCTTCTGGATCAGGACGGACCCCTGTCCTGCCCGGTCAGGTCCTGACGGCCCGCTGTCCCTTCATCGATGCCTGCCTTCCGGGACGCCCCAGGGAGCGCGGCTGGGGTCCTGCCTGGGCACCTGCAGCGGCCTAAAAACGCCTCAGCTCCGTGTCGAGGGACAGCCTGTCCCTGCCCCGGGGGGGGGGGGGTGCTCGGGGAGCTTCCCAGCGGTTCCCGGGCCCACGTGGGGCCAGACTCCCAGGTCGTGTTCTGAGATCCCACGACCGCCCCCTCCAGGCTCCCTGACGGGCCACCCAGGGCCAGCGACGGCCAGTGGAGGCGAGGCAGAAGGCCGGGTGGGCTCCTCCCTCCTCCCGGTGAGAAGCCACCGATGTAGAGGTGGCCGCTGGGGGGTTCACTGGCTCCTGAGGCTTTTTGAAGAGAGCCACCGAGTTTCCCCAGAGAGGGGCTGCGGGAGTGTGGTGGGGCCGCCGTGACGGACAGCCAGGCGCTGGGTGGCCCGACTGCAGAAATTCATCCTCTCCCAGTTCTGGAGGCCAGAAGCCCAGAGTGAAGTGTGGGCAGGACCCCTCTCTGTGGAGGCTCTGGGGGAGGGTCCTGCCTGCCTGTTCGGGCTCCCGGGGGGTGTGGGGGGGTGTCCTCCAGTCCCTCCAGCCTCCGAGGTCACGTGGCCTCTCCTCTGTGTGTCTGTCTTACAAAAATTTTTTTAAATGATTTTTTATTATTTATTTCTGAGAGAGACAGACAGTGTGAGCAAGGGAGGGTCAAAGAGGGAGGGCGACACAGAATCTGAAGCAGGCTCCA
The DNA here is from genome assembly GCF_003009895.1 of Hyaena hyaena. Taxonomy (NCBI): domain Eukaryota; kingdom Metazoa; phylum Chordata; class Mammalia; order Carnivora; family Hyaenidae; genus Hyaena; species Hyaena hyaena. The sequence continues at coordinate 3,296,570 of NW_024080730.1, read as the reverse complement.
GGCTCCGAGATGTCAGCACAGAGCCCGATGTGGGGCTGGAACCTACAAACTGAGATCATGACCTGATCTAAAGTCGGACACTTAACCAACTGAGCCCCCCAGGCGCCCCCTTGTGTGTCTGTCTTAAAATCCCTTTCCTTTCTCTTAAAGGCACTGGATTTAGGTTCACCAGACAATCCGGGAGGATCTCATACCAAGATCCTCCATCTGAAAATCCCTACTTCCAAGCAAGGTCACGCCCAAGGGCTCAGGGGCTAGGACTACGACCTATCTTTTAGGGGTTCATCGTTCAACTCACTGCAGGGTTTGAGGGTCACCCAGCCCAACGGACACAGCTAGGATGGGGGTGCAGGGGGCTTGCCATGACGCAGCCAGCACGGGCAGGTAGGCAGTGCCCCCTCGGCTTGCGGGCACCCACCTGGCCCTCATCCCCTCTGCAGCCAGGTGTTCTGGCCCCTCCTGCTCACCCAGGTTACGCCGAAGACCCACCAGATCCTCCCACTGCCCCCAGCACCCTCAGCACAGCCACCTTCTGCCCTCTCACCCCCTTGACCAACGTCCTCAGGGCTCCCTCTCCTGGATGAAGCCTGGAACCCACCTGCCCCCACCCTTGCACCACGGAGCCCCCGCACCTCGGAGCCCAGCAAGCACTGGAAGGTGTTGGCTACTTTGTTACACTGCCCAGGTCACTCCTGCACCAGGTCGCCAGAGCCGGGGAGCTGCACACACCCGTCCCTTTGGCCTCGCATCCGCACCTGGGCCAGTGGTGCCTCCTTGCTGCCTGTGTCCCCCTCCAGACCTGGCGGCAGATCCCCCTCGGCACCTAGCTCGCCGCCATCCCCCCTCCGAAACTTCCAGTGAGCCAGCAATGCTCCCTCTGTGCTGAGCTGCCCACAGAGGACCAGACCTGACTCCCGCCCAGGACCAGCTCAGGACCCGGAGGCCGGGAACAGCCACATCCCTCGGGGCCCATGCATCCCAGGGGTCTGCCAGGAACAGGGCTGCGCTTGGAAGCCAGCTCCTGGAGGAGGGGTCACCGGTCCAGCGCTTAGACCCAAACCAGCAAAAGCCAAGTACCATTTGCGGCCACGTGCACATCTCGGTGACGAGGACACGAAGGCTGAGCCCAGCGGGGGGCCCGGGACCGCCTGGAGTGGGTGCTGGTCCCTCACACACCATTGTCACTGGGGGAAGGTGGCGTCACTCACCGGCGCTCCCAGAGGATTCAGGGGGCTGAGGGCCATCCAGGGATCAGTTAGGAAACGCACTCTGAACACGGCACTGGGTGCCGCTGCACCTATAAACCGGGCACTCAGGAGAGGCCGGCCCCCGCCCCCGCCTGGGCCACACCAGGAGCCCAGAGAGCTGTCACTTCTCTCTGGACAGTCACCTGGAGAGCATGGGGACGGGGGAGGGGAGCCGGTATACTCTCCCTGGGAGGGTGGAAATGGGGTCCTGGGGGGCCGATGAGAGAAAATGCTAGGAGATTCCAGCCCGAGAGGCGGCCAGGAGGGCCCCACGGGCCGGATGCTGGGCCCCGGGGACAGGGCACCCGGGAGGCTCTGGTCCTCCGTTTTGGCTCTAAGTTTCTACTGCACTTTCAGTTCCACATCCTCAGCAGAACTGCTAAGCTGCCGGCGTGGAGGCCTGGTGCCCAGGGCGCCTGGGGTGGGGGGGGGGGCGGGAAGGGATGAGCCTGGGGGCACCTGCAGGGCCGGTTCTAGAACAACTCCTGGAGCACAGGGGATCAGGCGGCCTGGGGCCCTGCTTCCCGAGGGGGGGGTGGCACCCGATTTACTCATGTGCCTCCCAGGCTCACTCCCGGCACGCGCAGCGTGGAGGCGCTGGGGGCTGAGACGCGGCTCAGTGAGGACAGAAGGGTGTTGGGACCACAGCTGGCTTCCCACCCTGTCACCAGCGACAGACGCACAGATAGCGCCTCCTCGGGTGGGGACGGTGCTCGTGGCCTGGGCACAGCTGGGGGAGACTGGCGCCCGGAGATCTGCCCACTGTCCCTGCCCCGGGGCTTCAGTTTTCCCCACTGCAGATCCGGGCACGTGGACTTGGGCTCGCGACTTCCTCCCAGCTCCAAAGTGGCAAAGAAAGACAGAGGATCCCAGGGGAGGCGGCTTTCGCACCAACATCACGAGTAACCAGCTGCACGCCTCGCCCAGGCCCAAGGGCACGGGGGGTGGGGTGGGGGGGTCCTGAGGGCCCCGCTGAGCCTGGCAGAGGAGGCTGCTCAGCCACAGCCCTCATGGGGGATGTGTCTTACACTGCGCCCCCAAAGGGCCTGGTGTGGGGCCGCCTTGACCTCGAGCTGCCCAGGCAGGGGGTGGGGCTGGCCACCGACGGAGGCGGGACCACAGTGACAGGCCGCGGTCAGTGGTTGGTGGGAAGTGCTCTGATTTGGGGACCCCCCCAGGGCACCCCGCAGGCCAGCCCAGCAGATCCTGTTGGCACGCAGCTGTGCGCGGGCCCAGCTCAGTAGCAGGCCTCGCCAACAGCAGAAGACAGACGGACGGATGGACGGACCGGACAGACTGGACAGACGGAGAGACGGAGAACAGACTGTAAACAAGAGTCAGATCATCAAGCAGCAGAATCCTTTAAGCCAGTGACCCACCCCCGGGAGAGCGACTCTGGGGAATAAAACCCCGTCCAAGTGATGCGAGCGAGGAGGAAGTGCTCTGCCGTGCTGTTTGCCGCATGAGGTGCAGGTGGCCGCCAGCAAGGGAAGGCGCGTCCTGCCGTGGCCGCCGAGTGTGGCCACACAAGGGCCACGGGAGGCACGTCTGTGTAACAAGGGGCCGGGAAGGTGCCAAGCCTGGAGGGCAGGCTGCGCCACAGCCTGAGCGGGGCCTCGGTGACGGGGACCGTGGAGACCTGCGTGTGGCGAGGGGCCTTCTCCGCCTGCTTGGGCCCCGCGATAAGCCTGTGCGGCTCTACTGTAGGAAGACGCCCCCGGCACAGCCATCCCCAGGCTGAAAATAAGGAAGGAGAAGTGGAGGCGCTGCATCCTTGGGGGACGCAGAGGACTCGGGAGGCGAAGGCCTGGCAAGGGGTGGGGGAGGGGGGCGGAGGGTGTGGGTGTCCGGGAGCCCGGGTCCCCCCCTGTGGGGCGCCCAGCCGGCACTCAGCAAGTAGCAGGTGTTAACAAATGGTTCCTGGGGGGTCCAACCCATGGGGGGGTGCGGTGTATACATTAGTTGCTTAGAGTCCACACTGGGCTGACCGAACCGGCCTCCCTTTCGCCTTCAGCCGGGCCTGGGTGGCCAAGGACAGACTGCGGGGATCCCGGCGGGGGCGGGAGGCACCAGCTGGGGACTCATCGCTCTGGGAGGGAGGACCTGGACTCTCTTCTGGGCGTCTTCGGGAGAATGGCCTTGACCCCACCGGGAGCCCCTCAAGGTGGTGAGGGGTCTGTGGGGCGTGATGTCTGGAACCTTCCCCACTGCCCTTTGCTCTGCAGCACCGTGTGGACGGCGGAGGGGCCCTGTCACAGACCTGGAGGGAACCTTTGGGGGACCGCTCCCCCACCCCCTACCCCTCCCGGGATGCGGGCTCCGCCTGCGGCTATAAAGGCAGGCCGAAGCCCCAGAGGTGACACGGAGGGCTATTTTAAACCGCGTTCAGGTAGATGAGACGCAGCCGCCTCTGGGGTTGGCGTCAGCGACCGCGGGGTGCCGGGGGCCTCCATTCCAGCGCCCTCTCTGCCTCTGTGTGTACTTGACATTTTCCCTGCTACACAGTGAAAAAGGAGAGGCTTCAAGCTTCCTCTTGAAGACGAAAAGGGAGAATTTTGCAAAAAGCCTTAAAGCAAGAGAAGAAAGTAGCACATCAGAGTCCCATCCTCCCAGAAGGCTCAGGCTTGAAAAGACTAAAAAGAAGCCACGCACCTCTGAGGGTGCCAAACAGGTGACAGCCGGCTGGGCGGAGGCTCCAGACCCGAAACAAGGACAGCGACTCAGATCCAGAGGCAGCGGGACAACGCGGGGGGAGGGGAGGCGGCGGCCCCCCGAGAGCGTGGACCCCCGGCGCCTGGGAACCCAGTCCAGCCAGGGCCCCTGTCCCCTGCAGCGGAGCCACCTGCTGGACCCTCCGGGCCTTTGGACGGGCAGAGCCCCTTCCGGAGGCCCCGTAACATGGCTCACCCGCTGCCCCCGCAGGTGCGATTCACAGGGACCCCACCCCCCACCCCCTGCCCCAGCACACGGGGAGCTCTCCCAAGGCGAGGGCAGCCCCTTCCTTCCTCCCTCCAGGTCACCACCACCTCGCCCTGACCTGACCTGTCAACAACGGGCGGCCGCTGTCCTGGCCAAGTGCCAGCAGCTCGCCGTGCAGGCCAGTGGGGCCCTTGGGCACTAGCGGCGTGCTGAGCGCCCGGTGCTGAGGCCGCCGCACTCCCTTCTCCACCCTGAGTGCTCAGCACTCTTCCCTGGACACACAGCTGCGCAGATACACGCACGCATGGGGAGCCACAGGCACACACAGACACGTGCCCACACGCACAGACACACACGCACACAAACCCGCAGCAAACCAGGAACGACCCCGTTAGAGTCACGGCCTCTGAGAGGCCACACAGGTGTCAGTGCTCTGGGTCTGGGCAGGAGGGGGCTCAGGACTACGAGCGTGTGTGTGTGCGTGTGTGTGCACACATGCGTGTGTGTGCACACATGCGTGTGTGTGCGCCCATGCAGGGAGCAGCCCCACCGCAGAGGGGCCCCCAGGAGCTCTTCCCAGGGCCCCGGGGAGTCAGCACTTTCCCCCTTTTACTTTCGGAGCCAGCTACACACACACAAACACACACACACACACACACACACACACACACACACACACGCTTCATCACAGCTGCCCCGCCCCCAGGCTCTCTCCTCGGGGCCTGGGGGCACAGACGGCCCCACAGCGGGAGAACAGATGCCCAATGCGCCCAGGCCTTGGGGCCGGCGGCTTCAGCGGGACACGGGGAAACGTGGGCCGGGAGGGGCTCACGTCTGGGGGACAGGAAGCCAAGGACCACGGTCTCCCGCGGCCCGTGCCCAGCTGGTGTGGGTGCTCGGGACACAGGCTTGGGCAGGGGAAGCAGGGTGCTCAGCCTCTCCTGAGCCTCAGGAACCTTGTGTGTAATTAAGGCAGCCCCCGGCCACGCTGAGGACTGCTGGGGACACGCAGTGTCTGTACCTGTGACATCACCTGTTTCCAGAGAGCCATTCCCTCCTCGCCGCCACCCCAGTCGGCTGAGCCCAGCTGTCCCGTCTCTGCAGCGAGCTCCCGGCTGCTACCCATGGTGGCCACCCTCTCCTGGTGCAGGGGGTCGAATGGTGTCCCCCATAAAAGATGTTCCACATCCCAACCCGGGGACCTGTGGGTAAGGCCACCTTTGGAAGGAGGGTCTCTGCAGATGTCACCAAATGGAGGTGACCCTGATCCAAACACTGTCCTTGGAGGAGCACAGGGCAGAGACACGGGAGGGGCCGCCTGAAGACAGGGGAGGGGCAGGAGGGACCTGCCCCTAGATCTCCCCCTCCCCCAACTGTAGTTCCTTGTCACACCTGTCCAGGGCGGGCTGGACGCAGGCACTCATTCAAGGTCAAAGCTGTGAGCAAGAAAGGCCTGAATCCAAGGTGGGTGGGGCCTCCCTCCCTCCCTCCCCCTGCCTTGGAGGACGAGGCTGACGCCCCTCTGCCTCTGGAGGGCCCTCAGTACCTGGACTGGGAGAGAGAGACCCCTCCACGCGGCGCGGCGGGAGGAGGGGGAACAGGCGGACCCCCACGGCTACACTCAAGTACAACCTTCCAGCTCCCCATCTGGGGCTCATCCAAAGCAGCACCTCCCCCCCCCCCACCCCGGCCCCTGCAGCCGAGGACACCATCCCAGCACAGACCCAGCAGAAAACTGGAGACTCCGCAGATGCCAGCCTGGCCCCCAGGGAGGGGTCTCCAGGCAACGCAGCAACACCCGGGCCCCAGGGCTGGGGTCACCTCCCAGCGACCCTGCAGAAGCTCCAGAAGCTCCTGGAATCGGCCCTGAAGGCCCTTCTGCCTCCAGAGCCATGTCCCCTACAGTCCCTGAAAGGTGGACAGAAGCAGACGATGCTTAGTGATGGCGGAGGCACTGACCCTCGCTGGTCTTGGCACGGCTCTCTGTCAATGATCTTCCCGGCCTCCTGACTGTGACAGGGGAGGAGAGTCTGACCTGGGTCTAAGGGCCGGGGGCTGGGGCGGACGGTGCGCCCCTGGAGGCAGGGCGTGGGGGTAGCGGCCACCCTGGTCCAGCCCTGTGTTTTGTGTTCATCGCTGTTTATTACAAAGCCTGAGGATTTTCTAACTGCAAGGCAGCAGCAACTTAAATGTTCTTTTTAGATACAAATGTATGTAAAAATAAGGGAGTGGATTTAAAGAGCCACTGTTTCAAGTAACAGTATAGGCTGCGGTGAACAAAGTCAAGCCACAGAAAATCCCAGAAGCTGTGTCCTGAAAATGCTACAAGTTGCAGAGTGTGGGGTCCCCGCCCAGCCTGGCCCCCAGCCCGGACGCCGCAGGTTCCTGTTCCCAGAGCGGCCTGTTTTACCAAAAAAAAAAAAAAAAAAGTCAATAGACACACATCTTAACGGTCACGGGGCTGTCCTGCCACTCAGGGCCCCGCCCGCCTTCCCTGTTCGACCAGACCCACCGCCCAGGACGCACCTGCAGGGGCCGAGGCCCAGGCCTCCCGCTTGGAAACATTTGCCTTCCGCCTGGTGCCGCAGCCCCCTCCCTGGCTCACAGTTTATCTGAGACACCCCCCCCAGGTCTAGCCCCCAGACCAGTGGGGTGCCGCCGCTCCTGGCTGGCCGGCACGGACTCCCCCTGAGCCCTGGCTTTACTCGGGGGAAACAGCAGCCCCAGGAGCCTGGGGCCCTTCCTGAGCTTGAATTGAGCAGACCGACCCTGGAAGGTCTGGGTTCAAGGGCGCGCTGCATGCCTGTTGGCAGCTGCGTGTCCGTGAGGGTCCCCACCGGGCCCCGGGCGAGGATGAGGAACACGCCAAGAACAGAGGTTCTAAGCAGCCAAATCAAGCCTCCCACGATCGACCCCTCCGTTCACGGTCTTGAGCGACTCACGGCGCGAGCTCGGGGCCTCTCTGGGCGCTCCCACACTTCTGACAACCCTACTGACCTGCTCGCCTGGACGAGAGCGGACCAGGCGCAGAAACAAGTTTTTTGTTTTTTTTTTATTTCTAGGAGAGAGAGAGACAGCGTGAGCAGGGGAGGGTCAGAGAGGGAGTCACAGACTGAAACAGGCTCCAGGCTCTGAGCCGGCAGTCAGCACAGAGCCCGACGCGGGGCTCGAACCCACGAACCGCGAGATCATGACCCAAGCGAAAGTCGGACGCCTAACCGACCAAGCCACCCAGGCGCCCCGGAAACAAGTTTTTTAAAGAAGAAAATAAAAGAACCAAGAACCCTCCAATAAGAAGCATAAGGAAAGGAGCCTGGAGCCATTTAGCACGTGGATGAGTCGGGGCCACGTTGTGGGGGGGAGGCCACGGGGGCTGGGGGGAGGGAGGCGGTCCCCTCCCGGCCGCATCACACACCTTGGTGTGCCCGTCTATAAAATGGGGATGATAGTAGCACTTACTACGTAGGGTTGTTGAAAGAATGAAAGAAAACAGCTCATTTCAAAACCTTCAGAAAAGTGAGAATCACCATGAAAATTAATTGTAACGATCCCACAAGAAACACCGGGAAAGGGTTCAATTACTTCTCGCCTATCCCTGAGGTTGCCAGGCGTCCTGTGGGCATAACTCATTGTGGAAAGATTTCCACTGAATGCGTTTCAAGGTCTGGTGCTTAGCGGGGTGAGCGGCGCTCGCCAGGGAAAGCCCCGTGTGGCCCGAAGGAGTGGGTCCCTGAGTGCCACGCACTGTCCGGGGCCCTTCCTGCTCCAGCAGGCACACCCGGGGGGCCGGGGCGCCGCCCTCCAGGCTCGGCCCGGGGAAGTGATGAATGGCCTCGTCGGGGACCGCAGGCACACCGCAGACAAACAGCATGTTCCTTGCGCTTTTGAGATTTAAAAATAAACTGAAAAGCAGACACAGTTCAAAATAATGACCAGGTTGGGAGGACAGTCACTGGCCTGTGTGTCTTCCTCCTGCCACTCGGTAAACCGCGGTCTAAACACTGACCGCCAGAGGGAGGTACCTCCGGCAGAAGGTGGTAGTAGAAGCTGGTGGTGCCCACAGCTGGGCCGGTGGTGGTCCCAAGGGGTCAAGGACCCGCCCGGCCACACCGAGAGGGGCAGGGACACTCAGCCGCACAGGGGGGACGGGGACACTCAGCCACACGGGGGGACGGGGACACTCAGCCACACGGGGGGGGACGGGGTGCCTGGCTGAACCAGGGGGGACAGGGACATTCAGCCACACGGGGGGGGACGGGGACACTCAGCCGCACCAAGAGGGACACACGCACGTCCACTTTGCCCGGAAGAAGTCTTCCCCCTTTTGTGCTGACCTGGGAGTGCCAGGCAGGCACTGGAGAGCAGGGCCCCCACCCCACCCCTACCCACCTCTCACCCCACCCCTACCCACCCCCCACCCCCTGACGAAGCTCACGTGGTCAGCCCCACCCAGGATCGCCTGCTCTTCCCACAGTGTGCTCTCTGCTCCAGGTGCTCCGACAGCCTGGGCCAAGGCGACTGAGCTCCTCCCCTCCTCCCTTCCTCCCCTTGAGGGCGGTGCGGTCCCCACATGCCGCAGTCACCTGGCCAGGATGCCACACAGCAGCCACCCGCCTGGTGTGAAAACAGGGAGGGACCGGGGACCTGGGAAGACCCGGCCCCGCCCCCGCTCTAGAATGCGATGCTGGAGGGCAGGCGCTGGCGGGCTCTGAGGGCCCGGCACGCGGTGGCTGTAGACAATGGTCAGTGGGCATCGGCACCCACGGCCGACTGGCACGTCGTCCACAACCAGCCTGAAGGAAAGGCCGTGTTTGGTTTCAGAAAGGCCACCGTGGAGGGATGGCAGTACCGTGGTCTGGGGTGTGGCCGTCACGTGTCCCTAGGCGCCAGCCTTTGGCACGGCGGCCATGTGGGTTCAATCTGGGGGCCTGTGCTCTCACGGGCTCCGAGCAGAACCTTGAGCTGGACCCCGGCCACCTCTGATCCCATGTCCCTCTGCATCATAAAAGGACCCCCCCCCCAATCGAGTGAGTACATCCAGCACTTTGATACTTATCTATTTGTGGAGGTGAAAACATCTAAGTTCTACTCTCTTAGGAGATTTCTTTTTACGTTTATTTGTTTTGAGAGAGAATGAGCATACCAGCGTGGGAGGGCCAGAGAGAGAATCCGCAGCAGGCTTTGAACGTCAGCGCAGAGCCCGACGCAGGGCTTGAACTCGTGAACTGTGGGATCACGGCCTGAGCTGCTCTCAAGGGTCAGACGCTCAACCGCCTGAGCCCCCCGGGCGCCCCTCTCAGCTTATTCCAATGACACACTGGTGTCAGGGACTGCGGTCATCATGTCATTTATCTCTAGTGCTTGTAGTTACCAGACGTGCTGGTCATGGAGAGGCCCCTTGGGGACCCTGGCAAACACCTTGGCAGTGTGTGCCCCTGGGGGGTGGGGCCGCTCGGCCTGAGCCCTGGGCCCAGGGCAGGTAGGCGCAGGCGTGTCCCTCCGGGGGGATAGGAAAGCCCGGGGTCTTCCCACAGGGACAGGATGTGGCAGGTGGGGCCCCAAGGCCAGTAGAGCGGGCGGACTTGTAAGGAAGTGCGTCTCTGGAGCGCAGGACCCCCGCCCCCAGCAGACGCAGCCCCTGCCCCCCAGCCTGGGTCCTGGGAGGGGCCCCGCTACGCGAAGCTTTCACTCCAGCTCTGCCCTCACTATGTGTCCTTTGCACCAGCTGCTCGAGGGGAAAGGCTGGCGCCCCCCGACACCTGCTGGGGTGTCCCCGGCAGCCACCTGGTCACATCCAGCTGGGCCGATACGCCAGGGCAGCTCTAGCCTCGCGCCCGAGGAGACGCGAACACGACGGGAGAATGGGAATAAACCGTGTCTTCTTACACAGAGCAGAGGGGGTGAACACGGACCCATCACTTGTGAAGGGGCGGGGGGCTGTGGACGTGTGTTTGTGCGAGTTCTTCGCCACCCCCAGATGATGAGGGAGTGAGCCCGAGCACGGAGGAAGCACCAGACGGAGGAGCCTGGGGTTGTTTGTGGGTCCATCCATATATAGTCAAAACACAAAAACACGCCTGGGAACGTCCGCTCGGAAACCCTCTGGGAAGCAGGGCCCCGTGCGGCTCAGGGCGGGCGGTCAGCGCCCCGCGCTCTACTGGGACTCCCAGCCCGTAAACTTGAAGCAAACAGAACCAGATGTTAAGACCTCGGCGACAGGGCGGCATTGGTGGTATTCTTTTGAGTGGTTCCTGTGTTTATACATTTAACAGTCTTAACCATTAATCAAAGCTTTAATTGGTGATAGGAGATATCCCTCCCTGTTCCAAAAGCCCAGTGGTTCAGCGGCACCTAACCCAGGCTCTGCACTTCCAACACCGCTCTTGCCGGCGCCGTGATGGCCCATTTAACAGATGAGAAAACCAAGGCCTGGAGCTGAAGGGACTTGCCCGGGGTGGGGGGTGGGGGTGGCCTGGCCGGTGAAGTGTCAAGAGTAAGGGGCTGGGACTCCCGCCCAGTTAGCTGACCGCCAGGCCCATGTTCTAATCACTGGTGCTGGGCAGCCATGCGGTCAGACGGGTCACTGCACAGGGCCCCACGGGAAGCCAGGAGCACTTTCTAGAGGAGGTGTTTACAGACCGGGGCATCCGGCCTAACGAGCTCCTGCTATCTGGCTGCCTCTGCGTAAAAACAAAAACACCCAAACCAAACAAACAAAGCAGCGGCTCGCTGAGCCGCCAGGGAAAAAACAAATGACATTTTCCCAGCAAGTGCGAAGAGGGAGCCGGGGCTCAGATCTGAGGAGTCAGGCCGGCAGCAGGAGGCCAGACACACAGGGAGGCGGTCACCCCGAAGGCTGCAGGGTCCACGGAGAAGGTGCAAGCATCTGGTCAGTTGTAGGGGTGGAAGAGCTTTCCAGACAAGGGACCAGCATACGCTAAGGCAGACAGGTGCAGCTGACAGGTCCCACCCCTTCCCCCTCACGACACCTATGGCCCGGCTTTGGGCTTTAATGCCGAGTCCCAGCACCCAGGCCCCTCTGTGCAGCTGGCCTTGGGTCAACATGGACCTGGGAGCCCATCTCCTGACTCCACAGGACTGCTGGGCCCGCGTTTAGAGAAAGGCAGGCTCAGGAGGGAAACACTGCGGTCCCCAGCACCTGGGGTAAGGAGTCCCTGAGCCACGTCTTCCTTGCCCAGGCCTCTAAATCAGCCCTGAGCCCTCACACCATCCACCCCTTAGGCCCTGCCCAGCCTCTCTCCCTGACCTGAAGACCCAGGTCTGTGCCAGGCGCCAGGGGCCTGGGGCAGGCAGGTCCGTGGCTCCAAATCAACACTGTTGAGCCGCCTCCCTGCCCTGCTCAGCCTGGGGAGGTGGAAGGGGGCAGGGGGGGTGGGGAGAAGGGACAGGGATCCAGGGCTCCCCTCCTTCCCCTCCCCAGGGCTCCCAGGAAGGACAGGGCTACGCTACTAACCCGGAGACCACAAGAGGGCTTTGATCAAGGGCCCCCTGCAGAGAGGTGGAAGCAGGGTGTCCCGCACCCAGCGGCCACTCCGGTCTTTAGCTTCTAAGCGGGAGGTGTAGGGCTGCGCCCAGTCTGTCTCCCAGGCTTGGGGTGAGGAGCCCACACCCCTAAGGCGCCCGGCAAGGGCATCCTGAACGCCTCCCCGCCTCCAGGGGGGCTGAGCACTGGGGGCTAATGAGAAAAACCTGAAACCCAGTCCCAGGCGAGACAAAGCAGCCACGGCACAGAAAGCCACAGCCCACCGACACCCAAAGTCCTGGCAGATGGCCCTGCCCTGGGTGCTGACGAGTGGCGGCCCCTGGCGATAGTTCACGTCCAGAGCGCGGGGCCTTCAGGTCTGCATGCGGGCTCCAGCTTCGGGGCCTTCCTGACAGGTGGGGTGGAGACTGTCCCGTAAGGTGGATCTGGCCTTCCTGTGGGGCCGCTCCTGGTCCCCCGGGGCTGCGGCGGCCCAGGGAAGGTGCGGTGTAACTGCGGGCCCTCTGAAGGGTCCTCTGCCATATTGGCCCCAATAGGCAGGCAGGAAGCCCGCCCACCGCTCCCCCCACAGCAGCTGGCCCTTTAAGCCCCCCTCCTGCCTCCATACCCCAGTAGATGGCAGGACAGGGCGATGCCACCCTGCAACCTTCGTGGAAGAGGCTGTTCCCAACGTGGCTGATGGCGCCTCCCTACCTGCTGGCCGGCCCTGCTCTCTCCCCCTCTGCTTCCTGGGGACCTGCCTGTCTCCACAGCAGAGCGTGGCCTGTGCCTGGTTTCCAAATTCCCCTGGCCTTGACCTGTGGGACGGAGTATTCCCAGATCCCTCCGCGTGGTTTCATTAAGCCTTGTACACATCCCTGTCCCTGGGTGGGTGCTGATCAGTGTGGGGACACGTCCCTGTCCCTGGGTGGGCACTGATCAGTTTGGGGACACATCCCTGTCCTTGGGTGGGTGCTGATCAGTGTGGGGACACGTCCCTGTCCCTGGGTGGGTGCTGATCAGTGTGGGGACACGTCCCTGTCCCTGGGTGGGTGCTGATCAGTGTGGGGACACGTCCCTGTCCCTGGGTGGGCACTGATCAGTTTGGGGACACATCCCTGTCCCTGGGTGGGTGCTGATCAGTGTGGGGACACATCCCTGTCCCTGGGTGGGTGCTGATCAGTGTGGGGACATGTCCCTGTCCCTGGGTGGGCGCTGGTCAGTGTGGGGACACATCCCTGTCCCTGGGTGTGCGCTGATCACTTTGGGGACACATCCCTGTCCCTAGGTGGGCGCTGGTCAGTGTGGGGACACGTCCCTGTCCCTGGGTGTGCGCTGATCAGTTTGGGGACACGTCCCTGTCCCTGGGTGGGCGCTGGTCAGTGTGGGGACACATCCCTGTCCCTGGGTGGGTGCTGTCAGTTTGGGGACACGTCCCTCTCCCTGGGTGGGTGCTGATCAGCCATGGGGGCCTCATCTTCCCCTTGAGCCCGTCATCCCAGCCAGGATCAGAGGGGGCTTGGGCCAGTCAGGCCACCTTGTTTGCCCAATAAAAGATTAGGCGTTCCTCCCGGGTACCATGCGCTCTCTATGTACATTTCAGGAATGACAGTCGCCCTGGGGAGGGCACCAAGCTGGACCTTTTGAATTTGGGCACATCCGGTGAAGCCAGGGGACACAGATGGGGGGCATCACATCGACACCGGCTCGGAATCCTACGGCTTCCCATGAGCAGAGCACCTACTACGTGAGAGGCCCTGAGCACATATTCAGCCAACAAACGAACCCTGACCACATGTACTGAGAGTCCCCGCCGAGGGCCGGCTCTGGTCCACCTGCTCTCCCCACGTCATTCAGTTAAAGCGACGCAGAATGCAGAGAACTAAGACACAGATCAGGGCTGCCGCGGAGCAGAGCGCGGCCGCCAGCCACGGGCACGGTCATCAGGGACACAGGGTCTCGGGGAGAAGCGGCAACCTGGGCGGAGGGTTCGTGGACGGCAAGCTAAGCCTCCTGAGTGCCCGCAGCTGGGCCTGGGGCTGGACGCCCGTGGGCGTCACCGAGGGGGCGGGGAGGCCTGGCAGAGGGGGACAGGGCCTGTGCGGCTCGGGGAGGGGCCTGGAGCTACTCGGAGACGGGTGTGAATCATGGGGGACTCTCACGGGGAAGCTATGTGATGTGGTCCATGTTTTTAAAAATCGTGCTGGCTGCTGGCCAGAGAAGGACTAGAAAGGCAAGAATGGAGCCTGCCCTGGAGGGCAGCCAAGGCTGGGCCGGGACACAAGAGTGGACATCAGGTAGGCTAAGCTTAGCCCTGGCTCTGAGAGGGCGACAAAGGCCCCCTGCCTATCCTGCATCCCGTAGAGCCAGCCGACCAGCTCCTGTCCCAAGCGGTGGGGACAGTCTCTCCCTGGCTCGATGGCCTAGATAATGCTGGCAGTTCTCCGGTGGCCCTGGGCTTCCCAGGGGGCCGGGCCGGGCGGCTCTGGGGCCCTTCCCGGGGTCATCGTGTGCCCCTCTCTGCGTTCTCGAGGACCTGAGACTCCTTCCCTGGGGACCCCCTGGGGACCCCTACAGGCTGCCCCACATCTCAGGCCCACAGGCCCCTTGCGCTGGGCAGACTATTCCCCAGCTACCTTGCCGAACAAGGAACTCGAGGCCGGGCCCATGACTGTGCCGCTGTCCCCGGTCCCCGCCCAAGCCCTCGTTTTCAGGCGGCCAGGTCCTGAGCACGCGGCTGGCACCCACTCGCCTTCGGCAGAGATGCCAGGCCAGCCTCAGCCAATTCCTCCCCCCCCCCCCACCTGCACACACTCCCCGGACCCTGGCATGGAAGGACTGCTGTGCTCAGGGAACCAGATGCTCCCAAGTCCAAGTTCCTCGTATTTGCCGTCACTCCCATCCCCTGCAGAAGTTGCAGGGTCAGCCCAGACGTGTCCCCGGGCAGGTAGCAGGCCCTGTGAGGGTCACCGATCCAGCCCAGGCCGGCTCCGAACCCTCAGGCAGCTCATCCTGCAGCTGTTAAGTTCTGTTTCCTTGGCCCGGAGGCTTCGTAGGTTATGGGGCGAAGCTGGCACCCAGGGTGATACCCTGTTCCTCTGTGACGGCCGCGAGCAGGCCTGGCCCCCGTTGGGGGGTCACGGCCCTGTCCTCTGTACTACCCAGCATCGGGTCCCCAACACCCAAAGGGGCCAGTCCTGTCACTCCCAGCAGCCAGGCACCCGACCCAGGAACCCCACGGTGGGAATTGCATCTGACAGCTCCCTTCGCATCAGGATGTTGGGGGTCCTCTGCAGGGAACGGTGCACCCCTGCACTCCCCCCACCCCATCCTGGGGCCCTCTCCTGTGCACGGCGCACCCCTGCGACCCCATCCCAGGGTTCAGGTCTCCCGCATATGACTGGGAGCTGGTTCGCACCATTTCGCAGGGGCGGCTGCACACCTGTCGCTCGAACAACAAACGGGAAAGGGGCGGGGCAGGCCTCTGTCGCGTTGGCTCTGTGTACGTGTGCTCCCGCATTCACACCGGCTCAGCCACAAAATCAGCAGAAAACACAAGTCCCCAAATCACAGCTGCCGAGGACCAGGCGTACCAGTCCTGGAGCCGCCAGCTGGTCCCGGGGGTCTGTCCCCTCCCTGGACGCAGCCTGTCAGCTTGCTCTCCAGCTCGGGAAGCTTCCGGGAGGAGACACTTACGAGAGACACCAGTCCCGGACGCTCCCAGCATCGTAAATAAAACCCATCCTCAGGGGAAGGGCTGCGTTGGGCACCGTAAGAGCCCGCAACAGACCTTCCAGGATGAGAGATGGGTGCCCCCTCCCCCCCAGGCCCAAGAAGGAGGCTCCACTTGGCCTTGGATGCACTACTCGGGCCTCCACCTCTGCATAGGGGCCTCCCCAAGAAGAGGCGGGTCAGAGGGTGCCCGCCTGGCGTGTCTGCTCCGTCACCTTTTCTAGTCACAGCCCGACAAGACACACACCCAGACAGACACCCTCAGTGCCCCACGCGAGCCGAGCCGGCAGACAATGGGATCCGCGGATCCGGAGCTTCACGCCTGAAGGGGAGCCAGCAGACGCCCCTGAACCGCCTGCTGCGCCTGTCAAGTTCAAGGAGCCACAGGCCCCACAGAACCAAGGAACCGGGGTAAAAATGCAGCCCAAAGACCACTCCGCCGGCTATTGCTGACGGCAGGGTTTTTGTTGACGGGGTTCACACAGATCCAAGGACACACACATCCAACCCAAGGGCTGTGCCCTGTCCTGAGCTGTGACACCCTGTGTCTGCCCCTGCCCTGGGGACAATCACTGAGGCCCACCTGCAAAAGGCATTTTGCAGGGGTTCAGGCAGACGGACAGACACCCACATAAATTATTTCTAGCGTAGACAGAGTAGCAAGTTAGTAAAATCTTAAAATGGCAAAGGAGCAGAAATCCAACCAGCTGCTCCAGCACGGCCAGGCCTGGCTCCACTCGGGGGCGCTGGGGGCAGAGGAGCCACCCCGGCCCTTGACGGCCCTGTGCACACCCCCAGACGCTCACAATCTTAACTCAAGCTGGCTTCTGACAGCAGACAGCCCGGCCAAGGGGGGAGGGGGCCCTGGGGGAGCTTGGGGAGCCCACGTGGGTGAGTGGCCCTCAGGGGGCTGCTGACAGGCCCCCCCATGTCCGACCTCCCAGGAATCCTCAGGTGCACAGGACCCTCCCCCCCAACACTGCCTGACTCGCTGTCTTAGGAGGCCAGTGGCCTAGAGAAGGTGGCTGGGGGCTGAGCAGGGGTCGTCCCTCAGCCCAGGCAGCCCCTGGCTCTGGCGGCCGACATGCGGCCGCCCTCGGAACCATCCCGCCGCTGCGATGCCAGTGGCCGGACCCAGACCCGGCCCGCCGCGGCACCCCCGCGCCCACCGCCCGCCGCTCGCCGACCCCCCGGGGCCAGCCACGTTGGGGGCGCGCGCGGCCGCCGCCCCCACCCCTCCCGCGTCCCCGCTCCCCGGGGCCCCGCCGGGCGGGACTCCGGCTGCGCGCGCCGCTCCCCACGCCCGGGCCCCACCCGCGCCCCGGCCTGCCCGCGCCGGGACCGGCCCTGCGCCGCCCCGCGCTCCCCCTCCGCGCGCCGGGCCGGGGCTGCCCGCGGGGCTGCGTCCCGGTGCCCCGGGCCCCGCGGCCTCGCGGCGCAGGGCTCCCCGCCCCCGGCCCCCACCCGGCCCGCGGGGCGCTCCGGGGCCCTCCCCAGGCACCCCCGGCCGCCTCCCGCGCCCTCCCCGCCCGCCGCGCCCCTACCGTGCCGCGACTCGGAGCCGGCGGGCCGGGCGCGCGGGGCTCAGCTGGCGGCGGCCCGGCTGCAGGAAATGCCAGAGGACGGATCCAACCGCGGAGCCCGGGGAGGAGGGAGGAGGGCGGGGAGGGAGCGGCGGCGGAGGGAGGAGGGAGGAGGGCGGGGAGGGAGCGGCGGCGGAGGGAGGAGGGAGGAGGGAGGAGGGGAGGGGCGGGGAGGAGGGTGGAGGGGAGGGGCGGGGAGGAGGGAGGGAAGGGCAGCGGGGGGGGAGGGGAGCGGGTAAGGGGAGGGCTCTTCCGCACAAAACCCCCCGGGACGGGATCCCAGGCGCTGGAGCGGGGCGCAGGGACCCCAGCCTTTCTCCGCCCCCCCGCTCCCTGGCCAGGCAGGTCTGGGGTGCCTGGCGGGGTTGCTGGTGGTGAGTGGGAGCGGCCTGGAAGGGCTCCCCCAGAGACGGGGGGGGGCGCATGCGGGCCTCCAGCCCTCCCTCGTGGGGGGTGGGGTGTCCCCTGTCTCATCCTGAGCCCAAGAAATGGTCATCATTTTTGTCCCAGCCACAGAAGCCGCCAGAACCTAAGAGGAACCCCAGAGACCGGACACCCTTGTCCTGTATGTCTGCTCTGGCCCCCCAGCCCCCGTGTTTCTCATGCACGTCTCCCCCAGGACTCCTGCCAAGACCCCCCCCTTCCTGCTCCCAGAGACCTTATTAGACTCTGAAGCCCTTTCGTATAAAAAAGCCGCTCTAATTCTGCTGAGAAATCCCAGCTGGGAGCCGAGGAGGTGAGGGGCTTCCCCAGCCTCTCACCTGTAGGCCCTGAAGCTCTGAGCTCCTTGCTGGCCCCAGGGTCTCCCCAGCCCTGGTCCCCCAGACTGAGGCGCTCTAGAACCTTGGTCTTGAACCGCCTGGGGCCTTGGGACAGCATGTGTCCCCCAGAGACCCAGACTGGCTGGACCGGGCCCGTCGCAGGCATCCCCAGACCAGGCAGGACACGCAAGGGCACAGAGCCATTTCCAAGCAGAATCCCTCTGTCTGTTCCCTTCCAAGGGGAGCGGCTGACCCCAGCGGGGCCCCAGCCTCAGTCCCCGGCCTCCTTCCCTGTCTGAAGCTGCCGGCCCACATTTTCATTTCCTGCATCCACGCGCATTTCCACCCTTTCATGTTATGTTGCGACAAGAGTGGCTGGAAGCTGGCCCCTAAGCCTGAAGGTCAAGGGGACGCAGCAGGGGCACCAGGCAGGGCTGTGATACAAGCCCAGGAGGTTTGGCGGCCCACGGGGCCCCCTTTCAGGCCTGGGGGCTGTAGAAGGCCCTGGGGGGCTCTGCCCCCAGCCAGCCAGGTGGGTGGCCCGGCCCAAAGCCCTTCCAGCCGAGCCCCAGGCCCACCCCTTAGGGCAGGCAGTGACTCTCCTGGGGCGCGGAAGCTCCAGCCGCAGATGGTGATCGGAGGGGCCATGACTGGGGCCACGATGCCTTGGCCGGCGCGGGGCTCACCCCCAGGGCTAGCCTGCTCCTACCCCCATAGTCACCTTGCAAGGCCTTCCCACGCAGAGCTGCTCAGAAAAGATGCTCAGTGCCATGGTGGAGCCCCTTCTTCAGGAGGGGGTCTGCTCCGTGCGCAGTGCAGGCCCGACGGACACCACCCCAGCCAGGGCTACTCTTCCGAGCCTCTGCACAAAGCCGGGTGTGGTGGCCAGGAGCCGGGCACGTTGCTGGTTGCCGGGCCAATCCACAGGAGACTGGGGAAGAAAACAAAGCTGTTTCCCCTGGGGTGGAGGTCCCAGGCGCCAAAGGAGGCAAAGTTTCCAGTCGCTGGTGATGCTGGCTATTTGGAGCCAGCTTGACTTCGTGAAATGTCACTGCTGAGGGCAGAGGTCGAAGGGACACCTGGCCAAGAGCCCGACGCGGGGCTCGAACCCATGAACCGCGAGATCATGACCTGAGCCGAAGTCAGACGCTCAACCGACTGAGCCCCCCAGGCTCCCGAGAAGCAAGATTTTTAAAAACTGATTTGCAATTGTGGGCTTTACTCCTAAGTGAGTTGAATACAATCGAAAGTTGAGTCTGAGGCAATGTCCGCTGGGGGCAACCTAGCCTGCCCTCTGAGGCCGTCAGCGCTGGAGGGGGACCCACGGCATCCAGTGGATGGAGGCCAGGGATGGAACGAAACACCCATCGACACACAGGCCTGCATCCCGAAATGGGAACAATCTGGTTCCGGAAAACCTGCTCTAGAATAAATGAGTTTTTAAAACTGTTGGGGTCAGTCCATTCTGAGTGGCCGCTTGGTTCTCGGGGGTTGCTCAGTCCCCCAGGCCTCCTGACGATGCACCCACACCCCATCCCACGTTCTATGCTGAGGGGCTCCAGACACACCGACTCAGCTAAACCGTCCAGCCGCCTTAGGAGGCAGGCGCTGTACTGTGATTGGCTCTGTTTTACAGATGGGGAAACCGAGGCACAGAGCAGGGAAGAAAGCTCTCACAGTGAGTGAGGATTCACTCCCAGCTGTCCGCTTCAGAGCTGTGTCCCAAGAGCGCGGGCCCAGAGAGCGCCCCTCGTGAGCCCCGGTCCTTTCCGTGGTAACTGGCTGCCTCCCTGGCAAGGGCTAGGGGAGCCAGGGTGCGATGGAACATTCCTGGGCCTGTTTCAGAGCAGGCGCCTGCGGGGGTGGGCTGCCAGGGACTCCGGCCTCTGCGGGGCCAGGCACTGGTGGGCGGTGGTCCCCTGAGGAGGAAAGAGCTCTTACAAGCCGCCTCTGTACCTAATCTTTCCAAGCTAGCCGAGGCTGCAGTAATGGTTTCTTCCCATTTCTCAGCAGAGGAGACTGAGGCCCAGGTAGTAAGGGTGTGGCTGGACTTAGGTGGGATCCCCTACTCCTAGCTGGGCCCAGACTCTGTTGCCCTGGGCAGCATCGGGGCAACCTGGGGGGCTGGCCAGGGTGGGTGAGCTTGCCCCCCCCCATTACGAATAGGAGAAATTTGAAGCCCACATGCTCTCCCGAACACAGCAGCTAATCACAAAAACAATTGTGGCGTTTATCCGTCCCTCACCGTGGACCCGGCACTGTGTCCCCACTTTCCACGTGACCTCACTGCATCCCCGGCTCCCCGTAGGTGGGGGTCACCATAGCGGTGTGAGGTTAGGCCATCAGCTGGGGCCAGGCAGCTGGGAAGGGCTGAGGCTGCCCTGCTGGCTGCTGGAGTTGTTCCCCCCACTCGCCTCCCCTACTCTCTCTCCCCCCAACCCAGTGCAGGAGGCGGGGTCTCCGTGACAGGGCAGGACTGGGCAGGACCCATGTGCCCAGCTGTTTCCAGGGTGGAGGGTGGCGAGGGGAGGTGGGGCCTGGGGAGGAACAGGAGGCTCCGTGTCCCCTGATGTGGCCTCTCCCTCGTCTTCATGAGCTGAGCCACCAGGCCGGGTGTGGGTCGCCCCGAGCAGGCCCGCTCACCTGCGCGCCCGCTCCTCTGTCCCTGCTTGTGGCTCTGTCACACGCGTACCATCCTCCAGAAGGACACAGCTAAGCCCCTGATGCAGGCAAACGCCCGCCGGTCAGACAGGCGTGGGATTTCCCGTCCCGGTCGGTGACAGCGCCTGCTCTCCCACCTGGAGCCACAAGAAGGTGCTATTTATAGGGCGACACCCCCTGGAAAGGTCCAGACTCCGGGGAGGCTGACGTGGCATTCGGGGCTCATGAGGAGCATGTGGCGCTGAGCACGATCAGACAGGCTGACGGGCCTCCTTGCGCGTCCGGGGTCCGTTCTTGCAGGTGAAAACCCGCGCCGGAACCCGCGCCGGCGGCCTCTGCGTCTGGCCCTCTGCGCGGGGCCAGCGTCCGCAACGCCCTCCTAAGCACTGGACACCGAGAAGGGGGCCAGACCCCGGTGGGCGCAGCTGGGAGGTGGGGCGATGCGCGTTGGGGATATGCTGGGGTCATCGCCACGTGCCCTGGGGGTGGGCGGTGCCTGGAGGAGCAGGGCCGGCTCGCTCCCGTCCCCCGGCCCCCCGGCCTTGGGCTCCTGTGGCTGGACTGTCTGTGGCCTGTCGGTGACCTCTCCTCCGGGCAACAGCCGCATTCAGAAGCTGGATTCGGCCGGAGAGGTGCTGGCCGTCCGTGGCACTCCTGGCCCGTGGATGCGTGGCCTTCTGCCCTCCTGTGTCACTGTCCTGAATCTCCCTCTCCTTTCTCACATAAGGACACAGTCATTGGGCTTAGGGTCCACCGAGATGGCCCAGAACGACTTCATCTGGAAATCATTGACTTCGTTACGCCTGCAAAGACCTTACGTCCAAATGCGGCCACATTCACAGGCACTGGGGGCTTGGACGTGGGCCCATCTTCCTGGGGACAAACGTCACCCACTACAGCCGGTAAACTTAGGCGCTGCGCATTCGTCTGCCCATCGCAGTGCTTGTGCTGGCGAGCCAGTCCTTGGCACCGGACCTTCTTTCCTGTTCTAAATGCTTTTGTTCTGACGGGCGCCTGCAGGGGCTGAGTCCAGTGAGAGTCCGACACTTGGCTTTTGGCTCAGGTCATGATCCCACGGTCGTGGGATTGAGCCCTGCATCCGGCTCCACACTAAGCATGGAGTCTGCTTGGGATTCTCTCTGTCTCCCTCTGCCCTCTCTGCACTCCTGCTCGCTCTCTCTCTCTCTCTTCCCTTTCCCCAAATAAATAAACAAATGCTTTTGTTCTGAGTCTTCATCTGAGGACACAGCCTCAGGGTCCTGGAAGCCACTGACTAGAGCAGACCCAGGCAGGACCCCCATCCGCTGCCCCCCTGCCTGCTTAGAGGGAGGATGGAGTGGGGGGTGGGGGGCTTTCCCTGGAGCCCTGGGGGCCTGAGCCTTCCCTGAGGTCTGCCCTCTCGCCCTCTGGGTCTTGTGATCACGAGCCAGCCGGGAGCGACCCAGTGGGACTTGGCAAGCCCATTCTGGGGCAGAGAGCGGGCTCCCTAGAGCCTGCCGTAGGGAGAACCATGAGGAATGTGGTGCATCCCCTCTTCCACGTGGGCGAGGGGCGCTGCCTGGGGCCACACACACCAGTGCTGCTAAAAGGAAAGGTTTCAAGGCAAGATCTGCCCTTGGGGCCCATGGCCGCCGGTGTGTGCGCCTGAGAGAGGCACTGTGGACACCTGCCTCGGGAGGGTGGCTCTGCAGGTGTGCGGCGCTGGGGCCAGGACATCGCTTCGCCGCCACCTTCTCACGGGGCTGGGTTTGGTCACAGACAAAACTCGGGCACCAAGAGGCGGGCGAGAAGCCCAGCCACGTTACGCAAAGGGAACGGAGAAGGCGAGGAGGGACGGTCACGCGGGTCACGTGGCAGCTCAGCCTTGGAGCGCGCATCGCGGGGGCTGCTTCTGACGTCCCCTCAGGAACCCTGGGACACCCTGCCGTTGAGGATGTCTACACCTCAGGGTAGCGCTAGAGCGGCCGTTCTCAAAGTGTGACCTCGGAGCCTGCCTGGAGGTCTCCGAGACCATTCCAGGGGCCACAGCAAGAAACCGCTTATTAGCCTTCCAGGATGCCATTCTCCTCTTTCGCCTGTGTTCTCTCACAGTGTACGGGGCAGTTTTCCAGAGGCTACCACCGTGTGACATTGCGATGACTGAACGTGGAGTCGGATGTGAGGGTCCAGCCGGCTTCCGTTCAGCCAGATGTCAAACAGGCTCTCAAAAAATGTAAAACAATTCCACTCTTTCCACTAAATACTTTTGTTTTGGAAAACATAGTGTTCATAAATAATGCATTGATTAAAAAATAAATTTAAAATTATTATTAAAAAATAAATAATGCATTATTTCTGTTAATATAATGGGTTTGTCATTGTTAATTTGAAATGAATCATTAAATATATTTTTTAATTGGAGTAAACATTGATCGGCTAATCTACAGAAGTAAATGTTCTTTGTGGTCCCATTAATCTTTTTAAAAGGGAAAGGATCCAGAGAGTAAAAGGTTTGAAAGCCCCTGATACAGATGATGCTGGAAGGTGGATTATAAAGATTTCAGTCTGGAGTGCTGGAATGAACTTGGGCTTTGGAGTCAGGATGATGTGAATCCAGGCTTTGCCACCCTCACCCACTCCTCTCCTGCTATCACCACCACCATCATCACCACCACCATCGTCACCATCATCATCACCACCATCATCACCATCATCATCGTCACCATCACCATCATCATCACCATCACCACCATCACCATCATCATCATCACCATCATCGCCATCATCATCGTCACCATCATCATCACCATCACCATCATCACCACCACCATCACCATCACCATCATCACCACCATCATNGCCATCATCATCGTCACCATCATCATCACCATCACCATCATCACCACCACCATCACCATCACCATCATCACCACCATCATCACCATCACCATCATCATCACCATCATCACCACCACCACCATCATCACCATCATCATCGTCACCGTCACCATCACCACCATCATCACCATGATCACCATCACCATCACCATCATCACCATCATCACCATCATCATCACCATCATCACCATCATCATCACCATCACCATCATCACCATCATCATGACCATCATCACCATCATCATCGTCACCATCATCACCATCATCATCGTCACCATCACCACCATCATCACCATCACCACCGCCATCATCACCATCACCATCATCATCATCACCACCACCACCATCATCACCATCACCATCATCATCATCATCACCACCACCATCACCATCACCACCACCATCATCACCACCATCACCACCATCACCACCATGACTATCACCACCACCACCATCATCCCCTTACCACCATTATCGTCAAAATCACCACTTACCCTTGGTATACGAAAGTATATGAAACATTTAAATGTAACCTAACAAAATATGCAAAAAGTCTGTTTCCTGAACATACAAAACACTGATGGGAAAAAAACACCAAATAATAAGACACAAACACATGGAGAAACGTCCCTTGCCCGTGAACTGAACCCCTAATACTGTTAAATGTTAATTTGCCCCAAACTGACCAATAGGTTCAATGCGAATTCAGCTCAAATTCTGGTAGGATCTTTAGGCATAGAAAATAACAAGCTGATTCTAAAATGTATACAGAAAGTAACAAGCTGATTCTAAAATGTATACAGAAAATCAAAGTAACTAGAATATTCAAAGCTGTTTTGAAAAAATGTAGTAAAATTGGAAAACTCATCTGCCTGATTTTAAGACTTGCTCTAAAGGTAAAGAAATTCAGACTGAAGTATTGGGAGAAGAGCAGACACAGAGGTCAGTGGGGCAGACACAGACCCACGCATATATGGGCAATTCACTATCAACAAAGATACAAAGGCAACTCGACGGGGAAAGGAGGATCTTTTCAGCAATGGTATTGAAACAAGTGGACACCCACGTGCAAAAATCAACACACGTCTTCATAGACAAATACACAGCCCTGGTCCACATCTTTCACCTTAACCAAAAATCAACTCACAACCTATCTTAGACCCGAATGCGAGACGTAAAAGTACAAAATTCCCGGGAAGAACGTAGGAGAAAATCTTGGTGACTTTGCTGGGCCGTGGGTCCCTTAGCTGTCTAGTTCCAGAAGTGCAATCCGCGCCCGCACAAAATGATACATCAGCCATCAGCACTTCACCAAAGTTAAAAACTCCTCCTTTCTCAAAAACACAGTTAAGAGAATAAGAAGACAAGGGGCGCCCGGAGGCTCAGTCGGTTGAGCGTCCAACTTCAACTCAGGTCACGATCTCGCAGTGTGTGGGTCCGAGCCCCCCATCAGGCTCTGTGCTGAAGCCTCAGAGCATGAAGCTGCTTCGGATTCTTTGTTTCCCTCTCTCTCTGCCCCTCCCCTACTCATGCTCTGTCTCTGTCTCTCTCTCAAAAATAAACAAACCTTAAAAAAATTTAAAGAGAATAAGAAGACATGACAAGCCACAGGCTAAGAGAACATGTTTGCACAACAGCGTGTGATGAAGGACTAGAATTCAGAGAATATGAGGAATTCTCAAAACTCAGTAAGAAAATAAAAACAACCCGATAAAAACTGGGGGGAAAGATCTGAACAACCATCTTACCAAAGAAGGGGTACCTGTGGCTAGCGGGCCTTCCGGAGGCTTCGCCCTTCGGGGTGTTGGGGACGGCAGCCACAGCGAGATAGCCCTGCACACCCGTTGGAATGGCTGGGGCAGCCCCCACACAGGCGCTGAGTGCCCAGCGCGGCCCCCACATGTGCCGGCGGGGCCGGGGGGTGGTGTGCAAAACGGTGCAGGCGCCTGGGATGACAGTTTGGTGGCTTCTCGTAAAGGAAACCATACACTGGCCGCGGGGCCTGCCCATCCCACACCCGGGTATTTACTTAAATAGAATAAAAACCTACACCCACACTAGGCTTAATTAATAATCACCAGAGACTGAAATGACCAAATGTCCTTCACAGAAGGAGATAAAGAAGCTGCGGTACGTCCATTCAGCGGAGAGCTAGTCAAAGGAGCAGAGCACGGACACGCTCTGCAACACAGCCGAGCCCCGGGCCCTCCAGGTGGGAGGAGCCAGATGGAAACGCCCACGCACACACGATGCATCCGCCTTCTGGAAGGGGCAAAGCGCGGCACAGGAAACACGTCTTTTCCCGGGTGGGGGAAGGCGTGCGCAGACCCCGAGGGGACACCAGGAGACTCTGGGGGTTGTGGGAACCGTCCTTACTTTGGCCGTGGTGGTTTACACGACCGCATGCACGTGGCGAAGCCCCTGCAGCTGGCCCCTGAGGAGGGCAAGCCTCACGGAGGTAATTATGCTTCAAAAAAGCATGTCAGGGGGACAGTGGAAAAGTGGGCATGCGTAGTGGTCAGCAGCGATCTGAGAGTGAGTGACTATAGTCCGCACATAGAAAATAAGTGAGTGTGACAGGCGGGATTTCCTGGGACACGCCAGGCTTTGCAAGTGCTTGAGAGAGGCCCGCGTGTGCAGGGTCAGCGTGGGAGAGGCCCGCGTGTGCAGGGTCAGCATGGGAGGTCAGCTCCAACCCTTTCCAGAGATGCATCCAGGCCTGGCCACCTGGGGACACAAGCCCTCAAAAGTGTGGCTCCCAGAACATGGCGGGGGTGGGGGGAGCTGTGGGCGTTGGTCGTCAGCTGAGGCGGTGTGACAGCGCGTGGGGCCGGCGCAGGACGTGGGAGCCTGTGACGCTGCGGGCTGCAGAGAGCAGGGCACGTGCTGGACAAGCATGAACAGCGGTGCCTCGGAGTCTCGGGAAGTGCCCCCAGGACTTGGAGCGTGCCCAGCCAGGGAGCGGCCCCGCCTGCCCCCGGCCGGGAGAGGAGAGCGTGTCACTGCGGGCCTGGGGGTCCCCTGTCTGGCCTCTCCAGAAGCGTTTGGCCATGAGTGCGAGGTGGCCCTCCCGGACCCAGCTCCCAGCTGGGGGCCTGGCACCGTTCTGGGGGGAGGGGTGTGCAGTGGTGGGGGGCCCTCACGGTTCCCCTGAGCTGTCGGGTGCTCTGCGCGCCGGGGGACAGGCCAGTGAGCCCAGGTGTGCAGCTCGCACCTGACATCGCTGCAAAGAAGCAGCGGCTCATGCTGGACCCCGGGGGGGGGGGGCTTCAGGAGGCCCAGCCCTGCAGGGGGCCGGGCACCGGGTACAGCCACCCTGACCCCCTCCTGGTGCCACAGCCGCTGGACGAGAGGGGTCCTCATTCATTCGCTGAGGGTGAGAAGGCAAAGGACCGGCCGTCGAGTGTGGCTGTCACGAGGGGAACAGGGCCTACGGGTCCTGCCCGGGGCGCGTGGGGGCCTGACCTCCTATGTCTCCTTGGGGGACAGGCAGACCCCAGAGAAGGCCTCTGGGGGGCACGCGTAGCGGCCACCACTCCCTCTCCTTCCTTCCTGCTTCGTAATGAAAACCCTGTCTGTGAAGGCGACGCCCGCCGTCTGGCAGGATTGTAACTCCCTTCCAACCACTGACCATAATTGCCTTGATTCTTATTCGAGGCCCTATTTTGTGGGAAGAGCCCCAGCGGGTCCAGACTGGGGACGTTTATATTTCAGCTTTGGGCCTCTTGACACTTAGCCAATCTGGGCCGGCCGGCCACGTGCGTGGAGTGGAGCTGGACCCCTACCTCACGGCCCGCACAGACCGGCTCCAAGCGGTGGAAGACCTAAGTGGGAGACCAGGAGCGAGCGCAGGCACTACCTTCTCTGACATCGGTCTTGGGGATGCGTTTTCGGGCCAGTCTCCTCAGGCAAGGGCAACGGAAGCTAAAATGAACAGGCGAGATTACAGCCAACGGAAGTTTCTGCTCCGCAAGGGAAATCGCCGATCAAAGCAACCCACTGCTTGCAAGAAGGTATTTGCAAATCGGACATCCAACAGGGGTTAATTTCCAAACTGCATAAAGAACACCTACAACTTACTATTAAGAAAACAAACAAACCTGATTTAAAAATGGGCAGAGGACATGAACGGACATTTCTCCAAAGACACGCAGATGGCCAGCAGGAAAAGATCCCTCACCGAGGACATGCAAATCCAGAGCACAGTCACACACCCCTCGCACTGGTCAGAGTGGCTAAAAGCAAAAACACAGCAACAACAGGTGCTGGTGAGGATGTGGAGAAAAAGGAGCCTCCCTCGCGCACTGTTGGTGAGAATGCAAATTAGCACAGCCTCTGTGACCACAGTATGGAGGGTCCTCAGAAACTTAAAAACATAGAACTAATGTGGAACCAGTAATTTCACTTTTGGGTATGTATCTGAAAAAAAAAAGAAAAGAAAACGCTAATTTGAAAAGCTATCTGTTTATTGCAACAAAATTTACAATAGCCAAGATATGGAAACAACCTAGTTGCTCAACGATGGATGAATGGATAAAAAAAGACTTTGTACACACACACACACACACACACACACACACACGGGAATATTATTCAGCCATAAAAAAGAAGGGAATTCTACCATCTGCAGCTACATGGATGGGCCCAGAGGGTGTTACAGGAAGTGAAATAAGTCAGAGAAAGACAAATAATATGCTTTCACTTCTAGGTAGGCTCTAAAAACACAAAACAAGCACACGAACCAAAACAGGAACGGACCACGGGAAAGAAACTGGTGGTCATCAGAGCAGGGGTGGGGGCAGGCGAAGTAGGAAGAAGGGATTAAGAAGAAGAGACTTCCAGGGGCGCCTGGGGGGCTCAGTCGGTTAAGCGTCCGACTCTTGATTTCAGCTCAGCTCACCATCTCACGAACCGTGAGATCCAGCCCCACGTTGGGCTCTGACCCTGACAGTGTGGCGCCTGCCTGGGATTCTCTCTCTCCCTCTCTCTCTGCCCCTCCCCTGCTTGCTCTCTCTCTCTCTCTCTCAAAATAAATAAAAAGAAACTTTAAAACAAAAAGAAATGCGTATGATTAAAACAAACAGCAACAACAACAACAACAAGAAGTACAAATTGCTGGTTGTAAGATCAGTAAATGAGGCACCGGGTGTAACACGGCAAACAAGGTCAGCAAGGTGACAACCCCCTCGGGCAACAGGCGGTGCCTGGATTCCCAGGGGGGTCGCATCCGAACGTGGGAAAACGCCGCATCCCAGTGATGCGCTCCTAAGGCAAAGAGGAGAACTGTGTGCCAATTACACGCCGAAAAGGAATGTATGTTAGTAACCGTCTTAAGGCTCAGCCTTAAAATATGGATAACTGATCATTAATTTCTCTTTGGTAGACACCATTTCTTCCCACTGTGGATTTTTATCAAGTTTCCCGCTTCAGCCCGATATTCTCTGACTTAGGGTCACCTGAGATGGGAAACTCACCTGCTCGACCCCATGTGACCCACGGGGCTGAGGCCAGGGCTCATTAAGTGGAAATAACTTAGTCAAATTCAGTGGGTTTGCTCATCAGACATATGAAACGGAGAGCTTACACCCCAACGCTCTGCAATTAGTGCAGATGCCTCTTCTGGTCCCTAAATCGATCTGTTTTTCCCAGTTTCCAATTCCAGCTCCATACAGAACGCACGATCGATGTCAGGCAAGCAGCGTAGCCCGCCCACGGGATGCGCGGCAGAAGATGGATTCTGGGCTAACAGACTGCAAGTGTGTGCTGGCCATGACCAGCCCTGCCTAGCCTTGATGTGCTAAGTAGTAAGTGTATTTAGACACAATTTAACTGATAGCGCTCTTCAGGAAAAAAAAATTCTTCCCCTACTTCTGCTTTAAAAGAGGGAACACAGTCACATTTGATGTTTATTCTCAGACTTGGTGATAGTATGATTTCAGTATTTTTTTACCGTTCATTTGCTGGAATAACGAGAGGAAACTTAAAAAAAAAAGTCTAGAATGACTCCATTCAACCAGACGTTCTGGAATGATGGAAATGTCAGGTTAGCTCTGTGGTCCAACGTGGTGGCCACCAGCCATGTATGGTTGCCGAGCACTTGGAATATGGCCCGTGTGAGCGGGGAACTGAATTTTAATGACTATGCCGAGGCCGGTGTGACTGGCTGCTGCTGTGACAGGCCACGTGGGTCTAGACTCTGAAAAGCTGTTTATCTGCTTTTCTGGGGTGTCCTCTCTCTCTTCAGACCCCAAACGTGGCTAGTGGGTGGAAAGGGTCCAGGGCAAAAAGGAACTACCCATTAAGATATCAGTATGACTTGGGGGCACCTGGGGGTCTCAGTTGGTTGAGCATCTGACTCTTGATTTCTGCTCAGATCATGACCCCAGGGTTGTGAACTTGATCCCTGCATCAGGCTCTGTGCTGACAGCATGCGGCCTCCTTGGGATTCCCTCCCTCCCTCTCTCCCTCTGCCCCTCCCCACCAAAAGTGACTAAATAAACATTTAAAAATTTTTCAATACACCCGAAAGCAATCTACATACTCAATGCAATCTCTAGCAAAATCCCCTCAAATCCCATTTTTTTTTGCAGAAATAGAAAAGATCCGCAAATCCCCTATTTTTTGCAGAAATAGAAAAATCCATCCAAAAATTCCTATGAAATCACAAGGGCCCCTGAACAGCCAAAACGATATTGAGAAAGAAGGACAAAGCTGGAGGATTTATGCCTCCCGATTCCACACCTTCCGACAGAGCTGCGTTATCAGAACAACGCGCCACTGGCATAAAGACAGACGCACAGACTGACGGAATGGAAGAGAGCCCGGAGACCCACCCTCACATATGGTTGAACAATCCGGAAGATTCTGCAAGGCTGCCAAGGCCATTCAAGGGGAGGCGGGTGCGTTCAGGACCGATCTTTGGGGTGCCGGACATGCACACGCCGAAGAGTGAAGCTGGACCCTAGCTCACACCACGTGCAGAAATTAACTCAAGAGGAATCAAAGCCCTAAACCTAGGAGCTAAAGCTGTGGAAGCCCTAAGGGGAAACACGGGGAAAAGCCTCGGACCCTGGGTTGGGCAGTGATTTCTTGGGTGTGACGCCAAGGTCACAGGCAACAAAAGAAAAAATAGCCACCTTGGGCTTAATTAAGATTGAAAGCTTTGGGGCGCCTGGGTGGCTTAGTCGGTTAAGCGTCCGACTTTCGCTTAGGTCATGATCTCGCGGTTTGTGGGTTCGAGCCCCGCGTCGGGCTCTGTGCTGACAGCTCAGAGCCTGGAGCCTGTTTCAGTCTGTGACTCCCTCTCTCTCTGACCCTCCCCTGCTCACGCTGTCTCTCTCTCTCTCCTAGAAATAAATAAAAAACATTAAAAAAAAAAAGATTGAAAGCTTTGGTGCCTCACAGAGCACCACCCGGCGAGCGAGAAGGCGGCCCACAGGAGAGGATCTCTGCGCACAGCCGACAAGGGGCTGGTGCGCAGCGTATAGAAAGATCTACAGCTCAGGAGCACGCGCCCGATTCAGAAACAGGCAAAGGACTTGAAGAGACCCTTCTCCAGGGAAGACACGAAAGGCCGACAAGCACATGGGAAAGTGCTGGACATCGCCAGTCCCCGGGAACACGCAGTCGAGGCCACAAGGAGGCACTGCCTCGCGCCCGTCAGGACAGCGGCGCCCTCCCCGCCCCTCCCCGAGGGACGCATCCACGGAGCCCGTGACACACTGAACCGTCACTTATCTTCACGCGCTCGGGCGCTCGCTCTCAGGCCAGGGGAGATGCGGAAGAAACAAACGTTCACCAAAGCCCATCGTGATGGCCTATTTTACATCTAAGGGCTGCCCAGACAGGGGGCAAAACGCTATTCTGGGTGTGTCTGGGAGGGCATTTGACTTAAACGCCACAGGACCTACTCAGGGCCCTTAATAAATTCAAATATTGTCTGAGAGAGAGAGACTCATTAAATTGTTACTGCATGTAGTACTGATGCTACACACACACACACACACACACACACACACACACCTAGGTCACATTAACAGAGGTATAGTGTGTGTGTCATAGGAGGGGAGGATCCCAATGCATTGTAACCTTCTCAAGCCCACCTGACTCCAGCTGGGACGCTCAAAAGTCCTGCCCTGTTTTGAATGACTCCCGGGGCAGAACCAGGGCCCGGCGCATTCTCTTCGGGACTCGGAGGCTGCAGCCCGTCTCCGCGGGAAAGAATCTGGCTGTTGGCTCTTGATGCGTGTGGGCGAACCGGCGAGTCAGCCTCCCGCCCGGGCGCCGTTGCCGCCGGGAAGACAGGATTTTCTTCAGGAAAATAAACTTGGCTTGAAATGGAACCGCGGACGTCGAAGCCTTCAGATGTCGGGTGTCGACGCGGTGCATCGGGTCTGGAAAACGGCGGCAGCGGGTGCAGGTTTGGGGCAGATACGATTCCGTAAGGGACCAGGCAAGTCCGAGAGAGTCGGTGCCTCCGCCACATCGGAGGCTCCGACGCCGGTGCGGGAGGGAAAGGGCAGGACGGGCGGCCGCCTTCTCACCGCAACCGGAATATCGCCTTTTACACTTGCTGCGCCGTTGCTTTCCTGAGTTTCCACGCGAGGGCAAACGTCCGGCCCTGGGAAATGGGCCAGGAGACCCCGGGGCCTCTCAGAAGTGTCCGCGCTCAGCCGTGGGGGCAGCATTGGGGGTCTTCTTCGCACACGAACCGCAGGTCCTTGGTGGTCATCTGCACGAGGGCGGAGGGGCTGCCGCCGGTCGGTCCCCTGATGTGCCCACCGTGGGGAGGGTCACAGTGGGTGCAGAGAGGCAGCCGCCGCCTCGGGGACCGGGGCTCGCTCGCCAGCACCGAGCAACGAACGCAGATTCCAGGGCCCCGGTAGAGACCCGCGGGTTCCTGGAGGGGCCGGGTGCTGGGGTTTTGGCCACCAGGTGATTCTTCTGCTCATTCCACCTAAGAACCTGGCTGGGTGGGGGGTGGGGGCAGCTGAACCAGAAAGGGAAGGTTCCGGAAGGGCGGTGCAGAGGGATGGCTCTGAGCAAGGAAGGGAGCAGTCCTGGTGAGCCGAGGCAGCCATCTGGGAACCCACAGCTTCTAGAAAGAAGCCAAGGGGTGTGACCGTGGGAGCCGACGCCAGGACTTGACCGTACGTGGGCCAAGAATATTGAGGAATATTGAGGAAAACAATGGAGCCACGGAACGACACGTCCTTGGGCCTGGCGTGTGCTGGGCACCCTCCCTCCACGGGGACGCGCTGTCCTGGCCCGCACCACTTCACTTGTGAGCCCTCTTCCCCCCAGCTCTGGGCTCTGGCCTCACTTCCTCCCGGAAGCCCTCCTGGACATCCCCTGGGTCCCCTCGGAGCCCCGGGGGGCGGCCTGCCTTCTGCGTGGGTTGTCAGGCTCTTGGGAGGCCTGGCGGCTGCGCGGGGCCCAGTGTCCAGCCCGTGAGAAGGAGGGGCTCCGAGGGCCTTGGTCCTGGGAAGCTTTGCTCTCGCCGGGTTCTGGACAGGGAGGTGTTACCCCCGCTGGCACGTGGATCCGAATCTGTCTGTGTGGTGGCTCTCCAGACAGCCCCCTGTGGTCCCTCGGCCCCCCCCTGCTTCCAAGTCGGGGCCTAGAGCCCCCACCTCCTTCCGCAAAGCCCCTCCCTGACAGTCCAGGACCCCGAAGCGCAGAGAAGGAGAGGGCCTCCCCCACCCCCACTCCCAGGGGCTCCTGGGTAATTGAAGGGGGGGTGCCGCAGGGTTTTACAAGCTCCCCAGGTGGCGTGAATGCACAGCCCTCTCGATGAATTGGGTCCCTTGGGGCGGCCCCCACCCCCAAAAGCCACAGGCCACAGACAGCCGAGCTCAGATCGGCTCTCGTGCTGAGCCAGGGCCCAGGGAACCCAACGCCAGACACGCAGGTCCTGGGGTGCGGAGGTCTCCCCCCCGCGCCCCGTGAAGGATTGTGGGATGGAAGGAACAGGGAGGGAGGGACAGCTTGGCTGTGTCTGCCTGCTGTCCTTTTACGGAAGCAGGAGGTCCGGTGGGTGTGGGTACATGACCCCCGCCCCCAACACGCGCACAAACGCCTCTCTATTTTAGAAATAGGTCACTTGGAGCAAAGCACTGCGAGTGGTAGTCTCCCCCCACCCCTGCGGGCTGCTGGGATTCCAGCTCGGGGCTTCGGGCGGGGGTATGCAAGGGAGGAGTAGGGGGACCCGCCGGTGGTCTGTGACCCCAGAAAGCCACCAGGGCTCCCCTCCACACGCATAGAGGAGGGAAGAGGCTGGCGTATGTGAGAGCTGGCCTTTGCGGAGGATGGCGGCTGCGGCTGTCAGCCCTGCGCGAAGCCAGCAGGGCCCCCTGCCCCAGGGACACCGTCCGGCTGCAGCGGGCACTGAGCCCCACATCTCAGGGGCAGGGAGGTGTGGCCGGGAAGCCCCCCAGGCCTGCGCCAGCCCCGTGCCTCCCCCCCACCACACTGGCCCGTGTGCCCTTTCCTGCACTTTTCTGGCCCCCCAGCCAGGGTGGATGTTTAGGGACCCTCGGTCTGATCCTTCCTGACAAACAGGAGGCTGAGGAAGATGGGGGACTATCACCCCGGCCCCCCCCCAGGGTAGACCACCCCTTCCCCGGTGAGAGAGAGGAGCGGCACAGAGCGGACCCTCCCCGTGGCACCTCTGCCCCAGCCCTGAGGACGGGCGTCCGGGGACAGAGACTGTCTTCTCGGCAGGCCTGTGTCTGTGGGGCTCTGGTTTCCCTGAAGGAAGTACCCCCCCCCGCCCTGCCTCCAGGCCGGCTGGGGCCCCTGCTGAGACAGGCAGAGGGGAGGCTCTGCTCGGGCAGAACCAGGGCCCCATCCTTGCAGCCCTGCCTGGTGCCCCTGGCCCGTGGTGGGCAGGGGTGAGGGTGGTCGCTCCTCCGTCTGCGAGGAGCAGGGCCAGTTGGGCTACTGCTGCCTTCTGGGGCTCTCTCCTGCGGGGTGCGCTCCCTTACTTAGGGCCCCCCCTGCCCAGAATCCAGTATGAGGTTCTCCGGATATGGCTCCTGGACACCCGGTGCTCTGCACGCTATTCTGTGACCTCGTCGTAACTGCTCTCTCCCTGCTAATTCATACTAAGGGTGTGAGTGATTGCCAGGAGCTTATCTGGAGTCTCACTGAGAAGCTCAGCATTCTTACTGGGAGGCACAACCTAAATCATCTTGATCCAGAAGGGGTTTGTGATAATCGTCTCCTCCCTCAAAGAGTAGCTGTGGAGAGAGGGGATGGAGAAAGGTGCGGGTGGCTGGTCAGGTCTCTCTGAAACTTCATTCTGGCAGACAGCCCAGCACGCTCTCAACAAGCCTCAGACTCCCCCCTCCTGCACAATGGAAACTCTAACGCCACCTCCTTGGCCAGGTTTTCAGGACGGTACCATGAGCAAATGCCCCTCAACCGCAGGGCCCTGTGCCCGGCATACAGTAGGTGCTCCATTAATGCTCCGTGATGTCTCGGTGGTCCAGATGGGTGAGGACCGGTGCTGGCAACGGCCCTGGCCCTTCACAGGGATCCTCATCAACTCGCCAGCTCACGGAGTTGTCCCTTCCCTGTCCACGGGTGCTCACCTTGTGAACAAGGCAGCCTCTGGCTCCAGCCCAGCCCTGCCCTCCCGCTCCCCCTGCGCCAGCCTCTCCCCTGTGTCTGTACTGAAAGGGTGGCCATCCCACAGACTCCAGTTCAGCCAACCCTTACCCACAGTGACCTCTGCCGGGAAGGAAGGAAGTTGCTCAGGGAGAAGTGGGGGGCAGGAATGACCTCACGCGTGCCCAGGGGCGAGAGCAGGCTGGAGTCTCCCTGTGGGCGTGCAGGGCTGGGGCTGGCAGAGGGGCCTGCTGTGGTGGGGGGTGGGGGTGGCACTAACTCCTGGCTCAGCGCACCTGCGGGAAGTGGCTGGCCCGGGACAGCAGGCTACGCCCCCCCCAGCCCCCGCCCAAGCCCCTGAGGCCGATCTCAGACCTGCAGAAGTCCGGGAGGGACTCAGTGCCTGTTGTTTAGGTCCCTGTCGGGTGCAGGTGGAAGACGAGGCATCCCGGGGCTCTGACAAGGGTCTCAGGCGGGCTCATGAGGGAGTGACAGGTGACAAGCAGGTGTCACAAGAGCCCTGATGCCAGGTTTTGATCACGTGGCCTATGAGTGGCCAAACCAAACGTGGCCCATCTCCGTCTTGGAGAAAGGAGAAACCATCTCGGGCAGGGGAGGAGAGGGGTGGGGCGTTCAGTAGCGTAGGGTCCCTCCTGGCCTTGGGCCCAGGCCCTCCCCACCCCCTGGGTGTCAGCCCCTGTCCCTCCTGCTCACACCTGTTTGGGCCCCCGCTCCCCACCCACCCAGCTCTCGTGACCACGTTGATTTTCTGGCTTGACCGTGAGCCCCTGCAGCGAGGTGGGGGCCATGCGGAGCTCCAGAACCCTCGAATGTTTCGTGGCGTGGATGCCAAGGCGGTCCAGCCACGCGTTGGGCGATGGCATTTGTGGGAAGCCCTTGGCCCAGCGCCTGGCAGCTTGCAAGGCCTCCTTGCCGGTGGACTGGCTGCAGCAAGGCCCCCCCTCGCCCACCTGTGTGTCTCGCACGGTGCTGCAGAGAACTCCGCACGGCAGAGAGAAATGAGTAAGAGCCTGCGCAAGAAGGAGACAGCCCTGCCTGGCCCGGGGGCGGGGGGGGGGGGGGGTGGCAAAGGGATTTCAGCAGCTGACACGCCCCGTCTGGGCCAGGGGGACCAGACTCCTCCTCCACACACCTGACAAGGACGTCCAGCAGCCACCTGTGGCTCACCGTCCAGCAGGCTGCACGGTGTCAGGATGGCGCGTGTGCGTGCGTGCGTGTGTGTGTGTGTGTGTGTGTGTGTGCGGCCCCTGGGCCTGGGCCGGGCAGGAGGCTCTGAGCTCCGTGGCTGTGGCTCCACTCGGGCGGGCGGACTGTCCGAGCTCGGGCCTGGGGTGAGGCCGACCTGCATGGGCCTGGCCCTGGCCTGGCGTCGCTCTCTTTGCAGGGGCCCTGGGAGCCGGGTCTGCTCTGCAGGTGGGCCGGCAGGCGGCGACCTTGAAGTTGGTCAGCCCCACGGTCATTACCACGCTGCCCTGGACAGAGCCCTGTGTGCACCTTTCGACCCCCCACGGGGAGGGAAGCAGGAAGGTTCCTGGGGCTGCCATTTGGGCAGACAGCTGGTGAAGAAGGCGGAGGTTTAACAACTCGCCCAAGGTCAGCCTGGGCCGTTGCTCAGCAGCCCCTCCCTGCTTGCTCCCAAACTTCCGCGTCAGCAGGCGCTGTGCCTTTTCTCCAAGGCCTCACCGTGCCCTGAACCACGGCGGATCCTCGCAGAGGGCCTCGGAGGAAGGGGTCCCCCCTTGCTCAGTTCTGCCCAACCCCCTCCAGGGTCTTCCGTTGGCCTCTGTCTGGAGGCGGGCGTGAGCCGAAAGCCCCTGTGTGCCCCCCTCTGCCGCGGGGCACCCCCCTGAGGCCTCCTCCTTGGCTCTCCAGGCCCCGCTCCAAGCTCTGACCCGGGGTTCCCGCATGCGTGTGCCTCCTGGCTGGTCCCTGGGCTAGGGGCCCCCTCCCTGATGGGCTGATTCCCTGGGACTGGGCCTCCTGGGTTGGTGACCGCCGCTCTGCCACACATGGGTGTTTGACCTGGAAAGGTTCCACACCTTGCGGGGGCAGATTTGAAGATGACCTAGAGACCCTCCTTGGGGCTGGGCCTGGGAGTGTAAGAGACATCGCTCCTGTGATGGTGTCACATCACCCGCAATGGCCACCTTGGCAGATGTAGTTGCGGCCCCTGCTCTGTCACCTTTGGGTTCCTGAAAAGGGAAATTAGGGC
This sequence comes from Hyaena hyaena, assembly GCF_003009895.1. Lineage (NCBI taxonomy): Eukaryota > Metazoa > Chordata > Mammalia > Carnivora > Hyaenidae > Hyaena > Hyaena hyaena. The sequence goes on along the minus strand of NW_024080730.1, from coordinate 3,259,464 downwards.
CACCCCGGGGTCAGACATTGAGGTGCGGGGCTCCGAGCGTGAGAGGCCTCTGCGCAAGCGAGGCTCTCCGGGGCCAGCTTGCAAATGGAGGGGCCATGTGGCCGGGAGCTTGGGGTGGCCTGCTGACAGTCCACGAGGGAACGGGACCTCAGTCCTACAGCTGCGAGGAATCGAATCCACCAATAACCCGAATGAGCCATTGGAAACAAATTCTTCCCGAAAAATGGCATCCTGATTTCTGTCTGCGGGGCTCTGAGCACAGGGAACAATAGCAGGGGGTCGTTTTTGTTTTTAAAAGTTTATTGAGAGAGAGAGAGAATGAGTGGGGGAGGAGCAGAGGGAGAAGGAGACAGAGAATCTGTGCTGCCAGCACAGAGCCTGATGCAGGACTCGAACTCACAAACCACGAGATCATGACCTGAGCTGAAATCAAGAGTCAGACACTCACCCGACCGAGCCCCAAGGTGTCCCGTAGCTGAGGGCCATTTTAAGCTACTATTTGTGACAATGTGTTACACAGCACTAGCTAGCTAATACAACTGCCGTGCGCCTCAGTTTCCCCAGCTGTATATAGGGTCATGCAGCCCTTACTCACAGGTAGTTGTGGGGGTTAAAGGAGGGGCCCCAGGACATTGCACTCGGGAAGCAGGAGGGAGGCGTGAGTCACTGGGATCCTCACAGCGCCCCGCGCGCAGCTTGCCCTGGGCCCGGCTGGGGCACGGAGCTCTCAGACACACCACGGCTCTATTCCCCGTCTGCTCTGCGTCTCTCTCCCCGTGCCTGCGGTGGTGCGGGGGCCGGAGGGGGCCGTGTGCGGCTCTGCCCCGTACCTCCTGGCCTCGAGGGAGCTTACACAGGACAGGACCCATAAGTGTTTAGTGACGACATTCATGGTCAGACAGACGGGTCGCTGGTCGGAGGAGGGGTGTGGACCCCACACGGGGTCTGGCGTGCCCGGCTGTTAGCTCGGAGCAAGGCCGACTGAGGGAAGGGCCGATCTCTCGGGGTTCCGGTGAGGTGGGGGGCTCCTTCCCCAGGGTGGGGGCTGCCCACCTGCTGAGCCAGTCCTCAGGGCCCCGAGGAGCCTGGGGAAGGAGCCCAGAGACACAGGAGCCGGGTGGCCCAAGGGATGGGAGGGGGAGCGCCCAGGACCCGGGGCTCGGGGAGGGCAGGGGTCTGGAGGGCGGGCGCGCGTGTGTGACAAGGACAGATGGGACGGCCGAGGACGGCCATCTGGAAGATGCTGGCTTCTGACTCGGTCAGCCAGCTGAGATGTGGAATTTGCCAGCTGGAAATCAAGGCCCAGAAGGGCCCTGGGACACGTCCCGGTCGCCCTGGTGCTGGGCGGCCCCTTGCCCAGGGGAGGGAGACGGGCAGGGGGCCCTGCCAGTGCCGCGCTGGGGGCGGGGGGGGGGGGGGGGGGGAGAGGGTGCGGCCGTCTGGGCAGGAGGCCCATGTGGGACCCGGGGGTCTCAGCCCCTGAGGGGTCCTTGTGAAGGGAGGCAGGAGCCCAGCCAGGAGGCTGGTTTGGGACTGTCTGCCCCCCTCATTGCTCACACGGACCCCACTGCCCCCCAAAATGCCTAGTGCCTTCACGTCCTCGGCTCACGCCAGCCCCGGGGCCCCGCGGCCCTGACATCCCCACAGGTTCTTTGCAGAAGAGACCAGAAATCTCAGCAGCCGGAGGCTCCAACCAAAGGTCGGAAAGGACACCTCCTTGGCCCTGCGGCCCCTCCGTGCAGGGAGAGGCCCGGATCTGCACCCCACCCCCACCCCCACCCCTGGCCACCGGGCGGCGGGCACAGCTCCTGGCTTCCTCTGCTCTCCTTCCCGGCTGTGGGCAAGGAGCTTGGGGCCTGAGTCTCCTACTTAGGATTCCTCTCCTCACCTCCTCCACGCAGGCGGCCCAGGCTGGGAGCCAGCCAGAGGCAGTGGGAATGTCGAGGAACCAAGAGCTTCACGCCCTGCGGGGCAGCGGGTGGTGTCCGGCCGCGGGAGCGGCACACAGTGTCCCTCAGAGGGTCAGCGCCCTGGAGCTCCTTCAGGGGACGCGGTGCTGAGCAGACCTGATGTCCCCTTGCCGCGGGTGGCTGGGACGCTCCTACAGGGAAGGTCTGGCCCCCGGGGGAGGGGTCTCACCTGCTGGGATGGAGGACTCAACCCAGGGCAGTGGGTGGGGTGGGGTGGGGTGAGGTGCCCTGGGGTCAGAGCCCAGAGAGACACCAGGCACGCGCGGGGAGCCTTCCGTGTAGCCTTGCATACCGGGCATCTCACGGAGCACAGGTGCTCGGACACCCCCCAGCACAGACCCTGCCCCCCCAGCGCAGACCCTGCCCCCCCAGCGCAGACCCTGTCCCCCCAGCGCAGACCCTAACCCCCCCAGCGCAGACCCTGCCCCCCCCACCCTGCAGGCACAGGGAAGGTCAGCCCCTGGCCTGAGGGCAGGGTGTCTGAGCTACCTAACTACCTGAGATGTGAACTTGACTTCCCTCAGAGATGCGTAGACACAGCAGCAAAGCTACTGGTCGGCGTCCCTGGGAGGCTCAGTCAGTTGAGCGTCCAGCTCTGGGTTTCGGTGCAGGTCGTGGGCTCGGGCCCCGCGTTGGGCTCTGAGCTGAGCAGATTCTCTCTCCGTCTGCCCCCCTCCCCAGCTCATTTTCTCTCTCTTAAAAATAGAAACAAAGCTCACGATTGTTTAAAGAGCCGGTGACCACAGCCCACACACAAGGCGTGAGGTCACGATGCACCAGCCCCCCCCCCCCAACACACACAGGGGCTCACTTGATCCTCACAAGAATGGCCAGGCACGTATGATTATTAATGCCACTGTCCCATTTCACAGACAGGGAAGGCAAGGCAGAGAGAGGAGGCAGGTGCCGGCTGAGGACATGCAGCTGGGAAGGCAGATGGGGGCCAGGTCCCGCCGCGCCTCTGGGCAGCCCCCGTTTGGTGCAGGAGCTGGGGCTGGCTTGCTCTTCCCTGGAGAACGCAGAGCTCCAGCCCGAAGCCTCCCCCGAGGACCGCCGAGGTCCTGGGCTCGCCACTCCGGTCCCCGTGGACGCCCCCCTGTCCCGTGTTCTGCACAGGGGAGTCGTGGCTGCAGCCACCTCTCGTTACATAAACGCAGGAGGAGGGAGTGCCGTAGTGGACGCCACGGAGGCGACCCAGGGCCACCAGCCCACCTATGTAGCTGACACAGAATTCGGAAAAGTGGGGAACTCACCCAAGCTCAGACCCAGAAGGGAGCTGGGTTTGCACTTGCACCTGCTCTTCCCCGAGCACCTGAACGTGACCCACAGCTGCCCCACACAGCAGCCGGCGGGCCGAAGCTGTCCCCCCGTGACGCCGGGGGTCCCCCGACCTCAGGCTGAGGTCAGCTCCCCCCCACCCGCCCCGAGATCTCAGGCCTGAGGCCAGGCTTCCTCCAGCCTGAGGGGCGTCTGGGTCCCGCACTGTGTCCGAGAAGCAGCTCTTCAGCCTCAGGGGCCGGGGGAGCTGGACCTTGCGGACCCCACGATCTGCCCCCAGGTCCCGAGGAGCCCACCCTCTCACCGCCCCAAGCGCCTCTCCACCTTGGCCTCCATTCTGCCAGGGTCCCTCTTTCCTAGTCTGGGTTTTAAAAAAGAAATTGTTGAGGGCAAAGCGGCCAGAAGTCGCTCAGAAGGGGAGAGCGCGCTTCCCAAGTGACCATGAAGGGGGCGCTTGTCTGCTCGAGGTGCCCGCGCTCCGGCCTCGCCGGGGAGGCGACCGGCCGGCCCAGGTCCCCTGGAGGTGGCGCTGGCCCGAGCGGGCGCCGGGCTGTGGGTGCAATGCAGCACGGCGCGGCCGGCCGGGCCCCGCTGCCCCTCGGCTGGGCCTGCGGGCCGCCGCCTGGCCGGGCGCTGCCGGGGGCGCCGGGCAGAGCTGGCGGCAGGCTGGCCGGCGCATCAGCCCCCAGGGAACTTGGAAGAAGTCGGCGGAAACCCGGGCGCTCCCGCCGCCTGCCGCTCCCGGGCCCGCTCCCCACGCGGCTCCAGACGCCGCGCAGGTCCAGCGCCCGCGGCGCCCACCGCCCCCACCCCCGCGCGGCCCGTCCCCTCCCTGGCGGCACTCACCGTGCAGCAAGGCATGCGGCGCCGGCGGGCTCCCCGCTCCAGGCCGCGCTCGCTCCACCGCCCGCGCCGGGGCTGTGCCGCCTGCGGCTGCTCCGCCAGCGCCCCCGCCCTGGGCCCCCCGCCGGGTCTTCCTGGAGGGGACCCTGCAGTTCCGGAGCCGGGCCGGCCGCACAGGGAGCCCCTGCCTGGTGGCCCGGGACGGGGCGCTTCCGGGGCTGTGCGGGCGGGGGGGGGGGGTCACCGCAGGGGGCCGAGGTTCCCAGGGGCGCCGGAACGGCCGCCCCGCGTGCGCTCTCGGGAGCCCGCAGGCCCCGCCGCTGAGGCTGCCTCCTGGGCGCCAGGCCGACCTGGTCCAGCGCGGCTGCGTCCTGCGGTCCTTCGAGGTGCATGGGGTGACCTGGGGTGTTACCTAACACCCCGCAGCCTGCCTTCTCTCAGGCAGGTTTGTTTAGGGATTACAGTGGGAGCCGCAGAGAAGACCCTCCTGGCAGGGCACCCACGTGACCTCTTGTGGGGCAGAGCCTGCCGCACAGAGAGGGTGGGTGGCTGCTGGGGCCACACAGCAAGTCAGGGGTGCCGGAGAGCCCTCCTGTATTCCCCATCCCCTGGGGGGGCCGGCTCCTTCCCGGCACCACAGCCAGCCCAGCTGAGGCTGGCCCGCCCGCCCCTGCTCTGTCTACCCTCCCCTGCCCGGCCCAGCCCTGCTCACCGCTCCCCTGCCAGCCCGGCCGAGGACAAGGTCCCCACATTGCAGGAGCGATGCCTGACAAGTCGTTTCTGGGAGAGCTGCAGGCCCCGGCCGTTCAGGCGACCCCCCGTGGGATCCCGGGGCCTGGGCTGTGCGTGTCTCTGCCTCCCAGAAGCCGGCCTCTCTTTTACACACTCAGCTCTGCTGCTGGCCCACAGTGGCCCCTGGGCTGCAGGTTTCAGGCCTTGGGGGCGGGGGGGCGAGCCCAGATGGGTGGTCTGCACGGCCGGGACTTCTCCCGTCCACCTCCGCCCCCCCCGGTCTCGTAAACACGACCCTGGGACCCTCAGGCAGGTCCCTCGGCCTGCCTGTGCCTTGGTTTACCTGACCTCATGAGGATGTGGGGTGATGATCTCCGCAGGGAGATGGAGCCGAGTTGATGGTGTGTAGTAAGCACACTGCGAACCGTTCCCTCTCACGTGATCCCCACGAGAATGCTTCCTGGCAGGTGGCGAGCTCCCATTTTACAGATGTGGACGCAGAGTCCCTCCTGAGGCTCCCTGAACTGCCCCCGTCGCGGAGAGGACGTCTCAGATGATGGCCAAACCTCAGCCTCACGACTGATGTGCCCCGGAGGGGAGGGGCAGCTATGGCTGAAGGAGGCTCATGGAGACCCTCGGGGTGAGGGGTGCCGGGAGAGTGCGCGCGCCTGTGTACACGTGTGTGTGTGCGTGCAGAGGGGCTGGCAGAAGATGCAGCTGGCACGGGGCAGGCGAGGCAGGTGACTTCCCATTTTGAGAGCTGTGAGGGGCCAGGGTCTGCCCGGGGAGGGGGGCAGCACGGGGGGGGGCGGGAGCAGCCGGCCGGGGAGGGGGGCAGCATGGGGGGGGCGGGAGCGGGGAGGTGGGTTCGAACCCAAGCAGTGAGCTCACTTCCCACACAAGCAGGGACGGTTTGGAGCTGAGCTGCCCCGGAGGCGGAGCACCCCAGCCTGTCCCCACACAAGTTTGTGGTGTGAGCCCCCAGGCCCTCCCGGGGGGCGACGCCCAGTGACTGGCTGGGACTCGAGACCCGGACTCCAGCCGTGCCAGCTGCCCTGCCCTCAGCCTCCAAGCCCTCCCGGGTCTGGGCTGGGGCCTGAGTCTCTGGTGGGAGCTGGTGCCAGGAGCCACCGGGCTAGTTCGGTGGGACAGCCCTGGGACGGCATGGGCATCACGGCGGCCTGGGACCCCAGGGGCAGGGTGGGTACCCCATGTGCAACCCTGAGGAGTCCAGGCTGACAGTCCTGCTCCCGGCCCCTCATACACACGGGGCAGCTCTGCCCCCGCCTCACAGGCGCTGGTCCTTGGGTGTTTCCTGTTCATTTTCAGGCTCTTGGCCTGAATATTCTATTTTTAAAAAAAATTTTTTTTGTCTTTATTTTATTTTGAGAGACAGAGCATGAGCAGGGGAGGGGCAGAGAGAGAGGGAGACAGACTCTGAAACAGGCTCCAGGCTCTGAGCTGCCAACACAGAGCCCGACGCGGGGCTTGAACCCACAAACCGTGAGATCATGACCTGAGCCGAAGTCGGACGCTTAACTGACTGAGCCACCCAGGGGCCCTTTGGAGCAAATATTCTAGAATATTCTGCACACATCGTCTGGAGCCCGGGAATCCCAGCATTTGCCCCCAAGACCTCCTTGTGGACCCCAGGACAGAAGCCCCGTGTGCCAAATAGTGGCCAGGAGGAGCTGGCTAGAACCTTCCAGATGTCACGATGACAAGGTGGGGTATGGGGCCATCGGTGTCCCACTCCTGCCGAGGGAGGGGGGCACCCCAAGCAGGTGTGAGGGGCAGGGAGCTGGACCTCCACCCCTCGGGCCGGAGCACAGCCCAGCTGGCCAGTTGCATGACCTTCCAGCTCCTGGCGGCCATCAGACCCTGCGGGTGCCCAGGGCCTTCTCTGGGCCCCACGCCTTTGGCCATACGGACCCAGGAGCCGGGGGTCTTTGGAGTGGAGTCTGAGCGACCTTGCTCCAGTGCGCGCTGAGGACGCCGTCAGTGTGCAGGAGCTTGCCGGTCTGACGAACGGGAAGGGCGAAGTGACAGGTTCCCGCTCTGGTGTCCTTTACTGCAAGGGCGGACCTTCTGTCCTTCCCGGGGAAGAGGGGACAAAACTCGCCGCGCAGAACCGTAGGGTCTGGCAGAGGCCCTGGATCAAGCCGTGTGCGGCTCGGGAAGCTTCCGTTTTCCAGGGAATCTGTGAGTCTCAGCCAGAGGGAGAATCCGGTCGGTTCTTCAGATGTCTTTCCTTCCCTCTTCCCCCTCCTTCCTCCTCCTCTCCCTTCCCTCCTTCCCCTTCCCTTCCCCCCTCCACTCCCTTTCCCTGCCTTCTGCTACTGTTTACTGAGCGCCTAACAGGCCTTTACCTAAAACAGGGAACATCCAATTAGAAACATGGCTCCTGACCCCCACGCTCCGCTGAGCCTGCAGACAGGTGAGCACCCCTGCTGAGCAGGCCAGTGTCCGGTCAGGAGTTAGGGACGGCTGAGGTCAAGCCCAGGGAACTGGGACACCTGCCCAGCGAAGAAGACTGTGCACGGGGTTGGGGAGGAGCCGAGGAGCACGGAGGGGGTGTGGGGCAGGCCGTGAGCTGAGGTGGGGGCGTGGGGGCGTGGGCGGCTCTCTTCCTTCTTTCCTTCCCCCTCGACAGGGACCTGGGGACGCCCCGAGGAGGAGGAAGAGGAGGGACGGCGAAGAAGATGGTGGTGACGATGGTGATGGTGGTGATGCCGTCCTGGAGAAACAGAAAGGGTGCCACGTCAGGCCCCTGGCACGAGGTGGCATCCCTGACCCTAGGGTCTCCTGGAGGCATGGCAGCTCGAGCCATATTTACCCTTGAAAATCTCTCCCCGCGTCAGCTTTCCCGCCAGCCCAGCCCTGGGAGCCCACCTCCATTCCGCCATCTGTTCATAGCACTTGACCCCAAAGTGTGAGGGTAATGGTGGAACCCCAGGCCCCATGAGGGGCGGCGGAGGCAATATTTTAGCGTAAGGAGCAAGCCCGTCCCTGGATCTGTTCCAGAAAGGCTGCCCTGGGCGGGGGCTGGCCTCTCCCCGGGCCCAGATGCTGGGCGGTGTCCTAAGGAGACGCTAACGAGGAGGGAGCCGGGCCAGGCGCGGCCTGCTGGCTGCAGGGCAGCTCTCCATCTGTCTGCTCTGAGCGCCCGGGCTCTCTGGCCAGACAGGGCCTGGCTCCCCGCAGGAAGCCGCCAAATGTCCTTAATCAGTGTCTCTGCAGTGACCTCCCCCTCTCTGCAGGCCATTAGCCAGGCCACAGGCCACCAGCCACCCCGTGCCGGGGGCCCGCACACTTGTCTGCGAGGCCTGCAGGCTGCCTCTGACAGGCCCTGCAGGGCTGAGACAGGGAGGGTCCCCCTCAGACTTCCACCCCCAGCATTAGAAATGTGCCCGCACATCTGGGGGGGGCTGGCTCTGCTGCGACCCGCCCATGTGACCTGGGGCAAGGCCCACTTTCTCTGGGCCTCAGTTTCTCCATCTGTACAAAGAAGGGGTCCAGTCGGGGAGGGGTGAGTTCTTATCCTTGGAGGGGAATTCAGGACCATACGCTTTTCGTTGCATATCAAACGTGAAGGCGTGTTCATCACCCCACAAGGAAATGAGCTTCTCCTGTGTTTTCCTTGAGGGCTTCTGGGTCTGTTTTCCCCACTTTTCATCCAAAAAAAAGGGGGAGCAAAGAGACCCACTCACTTTCCTCTGCAATCAGTGAGGAGTGCTCTGGGCTCAGGGTGACAGCAAAGAAGGGGCCCTTGGGGGAGCGTCAGGCGCAACTGCATGCAGCCAGCCCCTCCCAGGCCCCCCACCGTGGCTGGGTGGCAATTTCTAGCCCCCCCACCTCCCCCGTGGCCGGTGGCAATGAGGGTGGCGTTTGCCAGCCTCGCACATTCAGGAGAGGCCACAAACCTGATTTTGAAGTGAAATTTCCCAATCGTTAAGTGCTGACGACTAACCTAAAAATATTTAATTCTCGGAGCACCTGGGTGGCTGAGTGGCTTAAGCGTCTGACTCCTGATTTCGGCTCAGGTCATGATCTCATGGCTCTTGCGTGGAGCCTGCTTGGGACTCTCTTTCCCTCGCTGACCCTCCCCACTCCTGCTCGCTCACTCTCTCTCTCAAAATAAGTGAACAAATATTTAAAAAGAATATTTTGGGGCACCTGGGTGGCTCAGTCAGTTGAGCGTCTGACTTTGGCTCAGGTCATGATCTCACAGTTCATGGGTTCGAGCCCCGCGTCAGGCTCTGTGCTGGCAGTTCGGAGCCTGGAGCTGCTTCAGATTCTGTGTCTCCCTCTCTCTCTGACCCTCCCCTGCTCATGCTCTCTCTCTCTCAGAAAAAAATAAAACATTAAAAAAAAAAAAGAATCTTTAATCCTGGGAACGCCAGAGAAGGTGCCCATCTGCGGCAGGTCGCCCATTGCTGGCCTCTGGCCTGTGGGCCTGCCCCATGTCGTGCGTGTTGAGCCCTCGGGCCAAGCGGGGGCCCGGTTGCCCAGGAGAGGCGCTGGGTGGTCTCTGGGGTGAGTTTGGAGGAGCCGGCTCTCCTCTCAAAGCCCCGGCCTGGCGTCTGGGACCGCGGGAGGTGGTCAGATGCAGACAGACAGGTCCCGGGAGGCTCTGGCCGGCAAAGGTCGCCGGTAGGTGGGGAGCCAGGACGCGGCACCAGGGCACAGAGCGAGGACGCGTCCGGGCAGAGGGCCTCCCTGGACCTGAGAGCCATTTCCCTTTAGATCCAACACCTGCAAGGATGCCGCAAACCCCCAGCTCCTGCCCCGGGTCAGGCCTGCGCCCCGAGGGCCGCCCAGAGCCCAGTGCGGCTGACTCCGCCCCAGGCGGCAGAGACGCGTGCAGGGGGGAGTGAGGCCACCCCCTTAGGGCCCCTTCTCTGGGAAGGGGAGGGGGCTCCCCTACAGGTGCCAGTGGAAGGAAGAAGCCATCTCTCCCGCCTACCCGTTCTGTGGCCAAGTCCTGCCGATTTACCCGTAAGTCACGGGCCTGGGTCCCTCCCGTTTCCCTCCACCTACAACCAGCTGCTACGGACTGAATTCACGGCGCAGCCCTAACGCCTGGCCTGGGAGCGTTCGGAGCTGGGCCTCCGGGAGGTGGTTCAGCCGTGGGGGTGGGGGGAGTCTTATGGTCAGACCAGTGCCGTTGTAAGAAGAGCCACGGGAGATGGCAGTGAGGAGGCGGCCGTCTGCAGGCCAGGGAGCGAAGCCTCACCCAGGGCCCACCTTGCTGACACCTCGATCTTGGACTTCCAGCCTCCGGGACTGCAAGAATACATTTCTGTGGATTGTGGCATCTTTCTTGTGGCATCAGAGCCGGCGGAGGGACCCGAGGCCTTCTTCGTAGTGACTCTCTGTGCAGCCAATTGTCCCCACTTACTCCCCACACCACCCTGTGACATTAGTGTGGCCCCTGGCCCTTGGGACATATGCGTTTTGAAATTCAAATTAATATTATTCTTTTCACTTAGAAAGGGTAAGGTGATGGGGCACCTGGAGGGCTTGGTGGGTTGAGCGTCTGACTTCGGTTCAGGTCATGATCTCGCAGTTCATGAGTTTGAGCCCCCGCGTCGGGCTCTGTGCGGACAGCTCGGAGCCTGGAGCTGCTTCCAATTCTGTGCCCCCCACCCCCGCTCCTCCCTCCCTCACTCTCTGTCTCACTCTGTCTCCCAAAAATAAATAAATGTTAAAAAATAATCACCAGAGGGGCGCCTGGGTGGCTTAGTCGGTTAAGCATCCGACTTTCGCTTGGGTCATGATCTCGCGGTTCGTGGGTTCGAGCCCCGTGTCGGGCTCTGTGCTGACTGCCAGCTCAGAGCCTGTAGCCTGTTTCAGTCTGTGACTCCCTCTCTCTCTGACCCTCCCCTGCTCACGCTGTCTCTCTCTCTCTCCTAGAAATAAATAAAAAAAAAACATTAAAAAAAATTAAAAAAAAATCACCAGATTTCGCAATTAAAAGAAAAAAAAAAGAAAAAGAAAGAAAAAGAAAAAAGAAGGGGCAAGGTGAGTTCTGCTTCTGACAATGTCACCATAGCCGGCAGCGGACCCCCCTTCCACACCTCTGGAAAAATAAGTAAATAAAAAACAGCTGTCTGAGGATAAAAGCGGGCGTGGGTTGTAGGGCACACAGTCTGCATCAGTTTGCTGCCGCTGCTGTAATAAGTCCCCAAACCTTGGTGGCCTAAAGCAGCACAGACTTCCTCCCCCACAGTTCCTGAGGCCAGAAGTTTAAGAGGGTGGGCGGTCCTCCTTCCTGAGGCTCAGGGGAATTGGTCCCCTGCTCCCCCCCCTCCACCCCAGAGGCATCCCCCTCCCCCCGCTCCCCGGCCCCCTCCCCCCGTCCCCCCTGTCCTGGGCTTGCAGCCCCCCCCCCATCGGCACAGCCTTGGTGCGTCTTCTCTCCTACTCCATTTCCACAGCCTTCTCCTTCTGTCTCCTTTCTCCGGCCCTCCTCCCTGCCTTTATAAGGACCCTGGTCCTCACCGGGACCCCCAGAGAATCCAGGATACCCCTACTCCCTATCTCAAAACCCTTAATTGGGTCACACCTGCAAAGTCCCTTTTACCATGTTAGGTGACACCCACGGTTGCATGGATTGGGGCCTGGATGCCTTTTGGGGGGCATCGCTCCGCACACCACAGGCACGTGTGTTTATAATTGTATCTTTTTGATGGACCGATCCTTCCATCATCAAAGAAAGGTCCTCGTTTGTCTCTAGTAACAAGTTTTTACTTGGACTCGATTTCGTCGGGTGTTGGTATAGCTACTTGAGCTCTGGGTTAGTGTTTGCGTGACAAATCATCTTACCCAGAACCTGTTTGCACCTTTGAATCTAAAGGGTGTCTTTTATGGGCAGCATATCGTTGTATGATTTTAAAAAGTCTGTTCTGGTAATCCACGCTTTCATGTGGAGTATTTACACTACAAAGAGTGTAGACACCGTTTGTGGGGGGCAGGCGTTATCTGGGAAGCTCCGTGCATCCCAAGTAGAATGAATGCAAAAACAACCCCATCTTAGCGCTTTGTGGTCAAGCTGCCAAAATGCAGAGGTAAAAATTTCAAAAACACTCAGAAAAAAAAAAAAAAGATGTACTATATTGAAGGAACCAGTGATAATTAAATCTGATTTATCCTCTCGAATGGTGGGAGCCAAATGCCCATTCCAAATGGAATGACAGTTTTTTATATGCTGAGAGAGAGAAACAGAGAAAAATCCTGTTAATCTAAGTTTTATATTCAATAAAAATATCCTGGAAGACAAAGGGAAGGTAAAGACATTTTCAGATAGACAAAAGCTGAGAGAAATTGTAGTCATTAGATGCAAAATACAAAAGAAAGCTTTTCAGGCTGAAAAGCAATAATGCGGATAAAGGAAAACTGGAGAGCATCGGGGAAGATGAGTACGTGGGGACCAAAAATCACATTTTCTGGCTTCTCCCCAGGGCAGCGATGCGGGAGGGGGTCCGAGACGGCTGATGGGATCGCCAGGGCTCAGGCGGCCCGGCCTGGTGGCAACATGATCTTGAGAAAGATCACTCGTGAGGAAATCGCAGCCAAAACCATTTCTGAGAATGACCAGTGTCTTGCTTTCCACGACATTTCCTCTCAAGCACCAACACATTTTCTGGTGACACCCAAGAAACACGTCCCAGATTTCTGTAGCAGAAGATGCTGATGAAAGTCTTCGCGGACATTTAATGATTGTTGGTGAGAAATGTGCTGCTGATCTGGGCCTGAAGAAGGGTTATCAAGTGGTGGTGAATGAAGGTTCAGATGGTGGACATTCTATCATGTTCATCTCCATGTTCTTGGAGTTCAGCAGATGAATTAGCCTTCCAGTTAAGCATGTTTTAGGGAAACATTTCCCTTCTCAAGGCAATGAGCAATATTTGCAAGTTCCAGTATGGTAAACAGTATACTTATTTTTGTCTGCGTATCGAGAGATTGAGGGAATAATTTTAAAAGCCCATACGTAATAAAAGATGATGTTGCATGGTTAAAAAAATAAATGTACATTTTCTTCTTAATTAATTTAAAATTCTACTGACCATTTAAAGCAAAAGCAATAAAAACGTTGATTGGGGTTTATTAATATGTAAAAATAAAATATAGTGCATTAGTCCAAAGGACTGGAGAAAGGCAGGTGGACTTGATCACTGACGCAGGGTCCTTATATTATCGGTGAAGGGCTAAACTATCAATTGTGATAAATTAAAGGGGCACACCATAATCTCTGGAGAAATATGCCAGAATAAAAACAAAAAGACAATAGAGAAGATTAAATGGAACACCAAACATTATGTTTTTAATCCAAAAGAAGGCAAGACAGGAAGAACGATGAGACAATGAACGTGAGTGATAAACAGAAAACACGTGACAAAATGGCAGACCTGCACTCAACCATATCAACCATTTTACTAAATGTAAAAGGACTAAATGCTATGAATAAAAAGCAGAGATTTTCACGTGATATGCTGTTTACAAGAGACACACTGTAAATATGAAGAGGCAGGTAGATTAAAAGAAAAGAATGAAAAATGTGTCATATCAGCAATAACAAGACAGCCAGTGCAGCTATATTTATTTTGAGCTGAGTGGACTTTCGGGTATGGCATATTGCCAGAAACACAGATGGGCATTTCATCACGATTGCACCAGTCACCAATTGCTTCATAACAAATTACCCTAAAATGTAGCACCTTCAAACAATAAACTTTAATCATCTTGCAGCTTCTGTAGGTCAGGCATTTGGGAGGGACTTCTGTGGGTGGCTCTGGCTCAGGGTCTGTCTTGTGGCTCCATCAAGCCGCCGTGGTCATCTGATATCTTGGCTGGAACATCCACTTCCAAGATGGCAGGCTCACATGGCCATGAGCTCCTAGCTAGCTGTTGGTTGGACGCCTTCGTTCCTGGCCACATGGGCATCTTCACAGGCTGCTTGACACGGCAGATGACCTCTCCTAGCTCGTGTGGTCTGATAGAGCAGGGAGAAAGCCACAGGGCCTCCTGTGACCCAGTGTCTGCACCGCACGTGATAATGTCTGCTTGTCCATCCACTCAAGAGATGAGCACTGCCCCCCTTGGGGCTGGGAAATCAGCCTCCGTGCTGGGATGGGAGGAGTAAATAATCATCTGTGGACACATTTTAAAATCCTCACATTAGAAAGCGGTCAGTTAATCAGAAGCACATAATCATTCTAAATGGGTCTCTTGACACAGGGTCAGAGTACTGAAAGCAAAAACTGGTGCAGATAAAAGGGAAGACAGATGTATGCTCACAGTTGGAGATTTTAGCACCCTTCCTTCGGCAGCTGAGGTGACACACAGATAAAAGCACTCAGTAAGACGTAGAAAAACATGGGGTGCCTGCGTGGCTCAGTCAGTCAAGCGTCCAACGTCGGCTCAGGTCATGATCTCGAGATTCGTCGGTTCGAGCCCCGCGTCGGGCTCTGTGCTGAAAGCTCGGAGCCTGGAGCTGGTTCAGATTCTGTGTCTCCCTCTCTCTCTGTCCTTCTCCTGCTCACGCTGTCTCTCTCTCTCAAAAATAAATAAACATTAAAAATTTTTTAAAAATAATGTAGAAAAACTGAACATGATTTTAAAAATCGACCTAGTTGAAGATTTTGGAAAACAGCATCTAAGATGTACAAGTGCACATGGAACACCCACCATGAGAGACCACGAGCCGGGCCACAAACGGGTCTCAATGAACCTGAAAGAATTGAAGTACATACGGTATTATTTTCAGGCCACAAAGGAATTGTATTAGAAACCAACAAAACAGATAAATAGAAGCTCTCTAAGTGTCTGGAAATCCAGTAACGCTTCAAAAAGAAATCACATGGAGCACCTGGGTGGCTCAGTCGGGTAAGTGTCCAACTTCAGCTCAGGTCGTGATCTCTCAGTTTGTGGGTTCGAGCCCCGCGTCGGGCTCTGTGCTGACAGCTAACTCAGAGCCTGGAGCTGCTTCAGATTCTGTGTCTCCCTCTCTCTCTGCCCCTGCCCTGCTCACACTTTGTCTCTGTCTGTCTGTCTGTCTCTCTCAACATTAAATAAACATTTAAAAAAATCACAAAGAAAACGAAGAAATATTTGGAATTGAATGATAAGGAACAGAGACTCTCAGGAGGCAGGTAGAGAGAGCAATACCTGAAGGGAAACTGTAGTTTAAATGCCCATTCCCAGAAGCAGGAAAGATTAAAAAAAAAAAAAAAATATATATATATATATATATATTTAAGCTAGTTAACTCAAGAAGCTGGAAGAAGTAGAGCAAATTAAATCCCATGAAGTAGAAGGAAAGACATAATGAAGATAAGCAGGAGTCCACCTAACAGACTGTAATAGACCGCAGATGAACAACAGAGAAAATCAACAACATGAAAAAAGCAGGTTGTCTTGAAAAGATGAATATTGATCAAACCCTAACAAGGATGGTCAAGAGGAAACACAAATTACCGGCAGGAGACACAGAAGAGACAACACAGAGATGTGACATGCAGTGACAGGTGATGGGGCACATGTATCCACTGTTAGGCTAACTTCCGGTTTGGTGAAATGGAAGCATTCCTTGAAGAGCAAGACTTTCCAAAATAGATGGAAAAAGAGAAAAGGAACCTGAGTAGCCCTCTATTTGTTAAAGAAATGGAGATTGTGTTTTAAACTCCATTCACAAAAACCGTAGACCCGGATGGCTCCCCAGGAGAACCAGCACTGGCCTCACGCACATTCTTACCGAGGTCGGAGCAAGAGGGACTCTCTCTGATGCCCCAAACTGACAAGGACACTATCGAGAAACTGAGTGAGGGAGCATCTCTCATGAACAGAGATGCAAATGCCCTTATCAACATATTGGCAGATCACGTCCATTGATGGGTAAGGACAAGACATCATGGTCAGGTAGAGTTTATCCCAGGCGTGGGAGGTCAGCACTGGAAAACGAAGCAGTGCAGTTCACCACATCGGGAAACTAAAGGAGGAAACCATGTGATTGTCTTAATAAATGAAGAAGAACATTTGATAAAATTTGATACCCGCGCACAATTTATAAAAACCCAAATCATGGGTTTGGACTCTCAGAAGACTAGGAGTAGATGGGAATTGGTTTTTTTTTTGTTTTGTTTTGTTTTTTTTTAAATTTCTAGGAGAGAGAGAGAGAGAGAGAGAGAGAGAGACAGCGTGAGCAGGAGAGGGTCAGAGAGAGAGAGTCACAGACTGAAACAGGCTCCAGGCTCTGAGCTGGCAGTCAGCACAGAGCCCGACGCGGGGCTCGAACCCATGAACCGCGAGATCATGACCTAAGCGAGAGTCGGACGCTCAACCGACTAAGCCACCCAGGCGCCCCTGGAATAGATGGGAATTGTATCAGTACGACAAAGGCCATAAACCAAAGACCTACATATGACTTTGTGTTTGATGGTAAAATATTGATCACCTTCCCCGTAAGGTCAGGGTAAGGCAAGGACGGCCACCCTTGGCGGCCGTTGGTTGAATTTCTACTCACCGTTGTGTGGAGGGCTTAGCCAAACCAGAGAGGAAGTAGAGAGACTACCTCGATTCGCAAATGGTGTGAGCTTATACTTAGGAAATCCTAAAGTGTCTTCAAAGAGACAACTAGAGCTAATTAGTACATCTAGTAGTTTGGTAGGATAGCTGTTTGATCGTGTAAAAAATCAAGATCGATATAAGAAGCCAATAAACTGTCAGCAAACAACTGGAAAATGAAACCCAAAGCTTACTGCACACACATCACAAAACCTCGGAATAGATTTTCCCGAACATGTACAGGGAACCAGATCCCGAAATAAATGGTGTGTGTGGGGAAACCATGCACATGAATTGGATAACTCCACGGACTTTAGAGAAGAATTGAATAGATCCCACGCAATCTCAATAACTTTTTCAGTCGACTTTTGAAGACATTGTCAGGCTGATTCTAAGTGTATTAGAAATGCAAGTTTGAAGAAGAAATACAACTTTGTAGGACTTGCACCACCCGATGGCATGACCTACTAGGATGCTGCAGGAGTGAGACAGGGTGGCCTTGGCATAACACCATCTAAGCAGAGCAGCGGCACACAGAGTCCGCCATATACAATTGATCGATTTACAATAAAGGCGCCGATGTGATTCAATGAGAGGAGGGAAATTTTTTCAACAGATATTACTAGAAGGCCTGGATACCCGTTTGGGAAAACCACACCAAACCACTGAGATTTGACCACTGTTTTGGACCAGCCGCATTTAATTCCAGATGAACTATCGGAAAGGCAGACCTGGGAGGAAGGCCACATGTGCACCTCGCGCCCATTTTCCCGGGTGTTCTCTGTCCCATGTCTGGTATACGGCTGCTCCATTCCCGGGGCCCAGCTGCCAGCAGCCTCCCGCGGAGGTCCCCATCTTTTCTCAGCAGGTGCCATCTTTCAGACTTCCTACTTTCCCCACCACCGGCAGCCCCTTCCTCCTCACCCCATGCTGCTTGTGTGATACCTCCTCCTCCCGGAAGCCTCCCTTGCTTTGAGTGAGGCTGTGTGACCCTCCCCCATGCTGCCCTAACTCTAGGTCACCCAGGTGACCGGTCATCCACCTGGGACACTTGGGAGTAAAAAGGAACGCTCTGATGATACCAGGGCAAAGGTCATAAATTGGCGTTAAGTGGTGCCTCCCTAACCCCTCTGCACACTTCTCTGCACACCTTCACATGCTGTCTTTGAAAAGTATTTATGTCCGTCCCTTCTTCAGACCCCAAATCCCTTGGGGACACGGGCCTCACCAAAGTGCATCCGTATCTTGGGTTCCTGTCCAGCGCTTAGTGATGGAGTTTTGGGGTGATGGGGGTTCGTGGTGATGGGTTTTGGGGCGATGGTGGGGTTCAGGGTTGAAGGCCAAGAATGAATTCTTGAAGACATCTTTGGGGCAGAAAGGTGATTATATTAAAGCACGGGGACAGGACCCCTGGGCGGGAAGAGCCGCACTGGGGTGTGAAGGGTAACTGCTTCTGTACTGTGGGGTTGGGGGGGAAGGTAAGGTCAAGAGGAAGTTTCTTAAAGGGATTTCCATGTGCTAATGAGGATTCCAGATCTCCGAGGCCTAGCTATTGTCAGGCTAAGGTTGTTTTTCCCTCCAGCAAAACATTATCATTAAGATGGTAGGGAGTTCCCATTAGGCTTTTTTTTTTTTTAATTTTTATTTATTTCTGAGAGAGAGAGAGAGAGAGATAGTGTGAGCAGGGGAGGGTCAGAGAGAGAAGGAGACACAGAATCTGAAACAGGCTCCAGGCTCCGAGCTAGCTGTCAGCACAGAGCCTGACGCGGGGTTTCATCATGACCTGAGCCTAAGTCGGACGCCTGGGTGGCTCAGTCGGTTAAGTGCCCATTAGGCTTTTGATGAGATGTTTGTAAACTGATGGAGACTATCCATTTGTTTTCTGTCCTCTCCCTTGTCCTTGGGCAGCCGGGAGTGGCTGACTGTCACACGTCCCCCACCTTCGAGGGGGGCGGGCTGTGCTAGCTTGTGCTTGGCCCTCAGCTCGCCTGATGGCCCCTCATCAGGGGGTCCTGGGGAAAGAATCCTCGAAGACATAAGACATCTTCGTTGCAAAACAGTGGTTTTCTTAAAGCTCGGGGACAGGACCCGGGAAGAGCTGCCCGGGCACCAGGAGGAGAGGGGGGTTATGTACTGGGAGTCGGGGAGGTAAAGTCCAGGGGAAATTTCCAGTGATATTTTCATATGCTGAAGACCCACAGGATCCTGGAGGCCTAGCTGTTGTCAGGCTAAGGTTGTTGTCCTTCTAGCAAAGCGTTATCATGAAGAGATGTTTTACTGGCCAGCCTCAAGTATCTGTCAATGGGCTGCAGGTTATAAGGAAATCTGATTCCATCTGCCATTTCCTTCTGTCTCTGTCCCCACATCACTTAGCACGGAGTTGGCTCAGGTGATATCTGTTGGCTGGAAGGGGAGAGTGTGGCCCAGGTAGGGGTGAGGGGCTGGGGTGGCTGAACTCTGCGGGGAGAAGCCTGGGCCCTCCTGTGGCCAACAACCAGCTCAGGGTTCAGGCCAGGGGTCAGGACTCTGTCTGGCCAAGAAGGTTCCAGAACCCAGGACCGGCTGGTCTGACTCAGCTGTGCTCTCACTCCAGCCTTGTCATTGATTCCTTGACCGGATCATTCGTGTGACCACCCCTTCACCCTACCACTGGCCATCGACAAATGCTCGCCCAGCCCCTCCTCCCACCTGAGCTCCCAGCATAGGGGAGGCAGCAGGCGATAAAGCCATCTGTCCCCTGCCCGCTGGGACTCACTTTCTAGTGAGTTCCGTGGACAGGACCAGTGAACAACTAAGGACGCAGGACCCGAGGCAGGTGGTGGACGTGGGAGGCCCCCCTGGGCCAGGTGGTCACCTTGAGTGCTCAGCGGGGGCAGGTGCCCGGGGGCGGTGGGCAGGACGTACCAAGAGCAGCCAGAGTGTGGGGTGCCAGGGGCGGGGCTGGCTGGGGACCTCTGGAGTTCCGCTGTATTCGGGAGGCAGTACGGTTGACCTTGCAGGTCAGGACGGGCAGACCCCACCTGGGGTCGCCTCTCCCAAGACAAGCCACCTTCGCTCCCTGTGCAGACAGGGACTCTGGGCTGTTGGGTGACTTGCTGGAGGTCACCCAGCTAGAGAGGCGACAGCCCCTCGCCGGCTTGTCCGGGCTCAGGCTGGAGCCCCCACACTGCAGGAGGGCTCCCAGCCGGAGGGCCCTGCGATTCCCATCTGTCTAGACGGGGCTGTTTACAACGAGCCCCAGACGCTGCTAGCCTCCTGTCCCGGCCTGTCCCCCACGGCTACTTCCAGGGGCTGATCCTGGGGGCCCCCCACTTCTGAAACTCCCCCCATCTCCTTTCCAGGCCTTCCAAGAAGGAGGCCACACCCCTCTTTGGGGTCTAGCAGGAAAAGTCACAAGAATAGACAGCCCCTCCCCACCCCTCCCCATCCAGGAGCCCACGGACAAGTATTTGAGAGGCAGGGACCTTCCTCTGGGAACTCACAGCTGCCCTAATGTTACTGCTTTCCCAGAAGCAAAAAGCAACCTTAGCTTGGGGCGCCTGGGTGGCTTAGTCAGTTAAGTGTCCGACTTTCCCTTAGGTCATGGTCTCGCAGTTCGTGGGTTCGAGCCCCGCGTCGAGCTCTGTGCTGACTGACAGCTCAGAGCCTGGAGCCTGTTTCAGCCTGTGACTCCCTCTCTCTCTGACCCTCCCCTGCTCACGATGTTTCTCTCTCTCTCTCTCTCTCCTAGAAATAAATAAAAATATATTAAAAAAAAGTTGCTGATGAGCAATTTAAAAAAAAAAAAAGCAACCTTAGCTTGAGAAGAGCCAGACCTCCAGGATCCCGTGAGTCTTTTTTAACATATGAAAATCCTTTTGGAAACTTCCTTTCTCTCTGCCTCTCCCGACTTAAAAGTATAGAATCAATCACTCCTCACCACCCTAGAGCAGCTCTTTCTGCCCGAGGGTCCTGCCCCCCTGCTTTAATAAAACCACTTTTTTGCACCGAAAACATCTCAAGAATTCTTTGACTGTTTGCCCCCGTCATTCAGGCTGACCCCTTGCGCCCTCTGCTGGAGTCGAGGTGGCCCGAGCCCGCCCTTCCTGGGGAGACACAGAAAACCTGCAAAAGCCAGGGTCTCCGGGCTGTGGGTGGACTGGTGACTGTCTCACTTTTCTACTTCCTTTTTAAAAATATTTATTTATTTTTGAGGGAGAGACAGAGAGTGAGCAGGGGAGGGGCAGAGAAAGAGGGAGACACAGAATCCGAAGCAGCTCCAGGCTCCGAGCTGTCAGCACAGAGCCCGACACGGGGCTCGAACCCACAAACTGAGAGATCATGACCTGAGCTGAAGTCAGATGCTTAACTTGTTGCGGAACCTGGTCTGGATCACCCGGCGGAAGAACCAAGCGGCACTCGGAGATCTTGGAAGACAGGAGGTTATTTTACACCACGGGGCTCAGAGATCATCCTCCAGAGGTCCGAGCCCAGAGCATCAGCAGAGTGAATAACTTATAGCCTGTTACTTTCGCGTTCCTCCTTAATGGGTGCAACAAGCAGGGTGGGAAGAAGAACCCGGAAGGGGGAGCCTTTGATCAGGGACAGGCTTTCCTCACCAGTCCTGCCGGCCGTCTTACAACAGATTTTTCCCTGTCAAACTGACTGAGCCACCAGCTGCATCTCAATGTTCTCCAAAGTTCCCACAGTGAGCCGTGAGGGAGCTGAAGGCAGGCTGAGGGCAAAATACAAACTAGCACCCCCACCCCCGCCCCCGCCCCCGCCAGGTGACAGTCCCCAGGCACTCCCGGTTGCCCTCGGACAAAGGAAAGGAAAGAAAACAAATGGTTAACTGATAGAGATCCGCAGTCATGCAAGACATAGCCTCCATCAGTTTACATGTGTCTTAGTAAATTACAAGAAAAAGGCAATCTTAGCAATAGACTCATCCCCACGAACCCGGGACTCAGTTTCCTGGAACCGCAACATCCCCCCCCCCCCATAGTGATGTGGGGGCAAAGGCGAGAATTTCCTCATAACCTGCAGCCCATGGACAGACACTGGAGGCGAATCCAGAGTAGAACATTCCTCCAGGAGCCCCCGCTGTCCTGGAGTTAATGCCTCCCTAGAGGGAAAACAGCCTCAGCTTGAGCACAGCCAGGCCGCAGGGACCTCGGGAGTGAGTCCTGGTTAGCGCATTAAAGTCCCTCTGGGCTTTGACTTGACCTCCCCCGCGTCACAGGAGCTCACCAGCCCCTCCTCACCACCCCGGTCAGCTCTTTGTGCCCGCGGGTCCTGTCCCCGTGGTAATAAAATCACGTTTTGGCACCAAAGATGTCTTCAAGGATTCTTTCTTGGCTGCCCGGCTCCGGACCCCACAGCATCACCCCGAAGCCTCCTCAGGGAGACAAATCTCTGCAGTTGTAAAACGCTTTGCTGTAACAGGTGCAGAATTAGCACACGCAGAATGTCCTCCTTCCCGCGACAGTCGACCTTATTGTGCGTCTCCATCAGAAAGACAGCTAAAGGGCTCGCGCCCAGAGTGCCTCCTCGGGTCCAGAGCGTGGGTGATTCATCTTCTCGATACTTTCTGCAGGGCTTGAATGTTTTGACAATGACCACAGACTCTCTTTTTTTTTTTAATTGTTCAGAAATCACATAAAGTGACTTGCACTTTGAAAGCTAAAAAGCCTGGCTTCATTTCCCTCCCTCCTGCCCCTCCCTCCCCTCTCCCTGTCCCTCCCTGTCCCTCCCTGTCCCTCCCTATCTCTCCCTCCCCTCTCCCTGTCCCTCCCTGTCCCTCCCTGTCCCTCCCATTTCCTTCTTGAGGAAAGTCCCAGGGCAAACCAGGCGGGAAAGGTCTGCAGGGGGCGGGCAGGGGTGGGGCAACGGGTGGGAGATGAGCTAGAATTCGGGAGGAGGGAGGGTGAGGATGGGGGCTGGGGGCCAGAGCACCCTCCAGGCGGGGGGGGGGGCGAGGCGGGGCGGGGCAGGGTGGAGGCGGTCGTTGGGGGGGGGACTGGGGTGAGGCTGGTTCTGCCAACTTCCCAACGAGTAAGAAACGACAGCACCCTGGTAGTGGATGTCGCGGCGGACAACCCGGCACAGCCAGCGCCTGGGCTCCTGTCACTCCAGCCGCCCTCATGGGCCACGGGGGGCGGGGGGGGGGCAGGGGCGCCAGACCTCAGTCCTGCTTTCCCAGGTGTGCGCTGCTGCAGGTGTGCGGAGGGGGCCCGGGCTGGGGGGGCCTGCGGGTCCAGGAGACCATGGCCCTCACTCTGTCCTCAGCCCGTGGGGCCCCGGGCCGGGGAGCTGGGGCGCCCCCCCCCCCCGCAGGCCGCTATATGAGGCCCACGGGCAGGGACTGGCCCCTGGCGCGCAGCCCGGCCTCCTCCCCCAGCGCCCTCTGCAGAACGGCCCGCAGCGGCTCGCGCTTGCCCGGCTGCCGGCCGGCCGTGAAGTAGATGAGCGGCTTGGCGCTGCCGTGGACGCAGGCCAGGAGGGTGGCGAGCGGGAGGAGCACGGGCCGCAGGAGGCCGAGGAGGGGCCGCAGCCTCCAGGAGAAGGCGAGGGGGAGGCCGCAGAAGAGCAGCAGGAGCCCGGAGCCCAGCGCGACGCCTACAGCCTGGGCCGCGGGCGCCGGGAGCAGCAGGTCACCCAGAGGAAGAGGAGCAGGGTCGCCGCGCAGGCCGTGCGGGCCAGGGACAGCAGCCACGTGGCGCCGGCCGCCTGGTACCACGTGCAGGGCAGCAGGCGGGCGCGGGTGCGCAGCAGGCCGCAGGCGTGGGCCGGCAGCAGCGTGGCCGGCGGGCTCAGGGCCCAGACGAGGCCGCACACGATGCCCGAGGTGTGTCGGGGCCGGCAGCCCGCGTAGCAGGTGGGGAAGAGGTGGGACAGGCAGCGCTCGGCGCTGAAGGCCGCCAGCAGCCCCAGCCCCGCGGAGAAGCCCAAGAAGGTGACGGCGAGGTACAGGCTGTCCTGGGCGCCCAGGGCGGCCTGGGCGATGGAGGAGGCCGTCTGGCAGCAGAGGAGCAGGAAGTCGGCGGCGGCCAGGTGGAGGACGTACACGGAGAAGGGGCCCTTCTTGATGTGGACGCCCAGGTGCCAGAGGACCAGCCCGTTCCCCACCAGCCCTCCGAGGCCGACGGCCAGCGTGAGGTAGGAAAGCGCGCTGCTGAAGGTCCTGTAGAGCCCGAACATCCTGGCTGGCTCGCCGGGCGGGCCCTGGAAGGGGGTGCAGACGGGCACTGGCATCTCCCCGAGGGTGGGCAGGGGGCCTCGGCCCAGGATGCAGGGGTCCCCCCAGGGGGACAGGCCCTGCCCGGGGGCCGCCCCCTCCCCCCAGGGGGACGCCCAGCCCTTCTGGCCCCTGCCAGACACTTGGTAGTGAGATGTGCCCTAACACAGGGCGTGTGACATGATGGGGGCCGGCGGGGGCCGGGGGGGCTGCCCTCCTCCCAGCTAGGCAGCTCGGCTCAATGCACGAAACATGTATGGGGCTCTTGGTGGCAGCAAAGGCCAGCGATGGGCGGGGCAGGTCTCTGCAGGTGAAGGGACACTTGTGTGGCCCACACACGCAGGGGCGTGTCCCCTCCGTCGGGCACCCTGTGCCAGGCTGCCCACTGGGGGCACTGGACCACACCCCTGCTAAGCCTGAGGGGTGCTGGCCGTGGATGGCCCCGAGGACGCTGTCCTGCCTGCACCGGCAGCAGGGGGAAGGAAGGTGCTGTTGTGGGGAGAGCTGGGAGGGGCCGGGAGGGCAGAGGTCAAGCCCTGCTGTGGGTGGGTGGCCCACGTGCTGCTCTGAACCCAGAGCCTGGGGGCGGATCTTGGCGATGGGCTCTGGGGAGTAGCCCATGTGTGCCGCCAGCGGCCTTTGCGGCACCGGGAGGCTGAGGGTCCTGTCCCAGCCCAACCCCTGCCCTGCTGGGGATGGTCTTCAGGGGAGTGGGAGGGGGGCACAGCGAGATCTCTAGAAGCTGCTCCCTGTCCTGTGCCCCTCCCCGAGACCCACAGTGGCCCTGACCTCAGCCCAGAGACCCAGTGAGGGGCCTTCAGAGCCTGGCTCCAGATTAAGGGGGTGGGGGATGGGGAGCAATGAGGGAGAGGAGAGAGCGACTGATGGAGAGACAGAGACAGGAGAGAGACACACAGAGAGATACACAGAGAGACAGAACCCATCTAATCCCCGTCGCACACCGTTGCTGGGCTGTGCCCCTGCCCGGACCCCTGCTCCCCTCTCTGTCCCCTTCCTCCGCCGGCTCTGAGCCCCCCACTGCCCAGCACCTCAAGCACCCTCGCCAGCGCCTTCTCTGTGGTTGTCCTTGTCCCCTGGGGGGTCTCGGCCTTGTCCCCTCCAGCCTGTCCCATGTCCAGACACCCGGCGGCTCATCCTCAGGGCCAGTGGACTGGGCTGGCTTTTGGTGTCGTGGGGTGACCGTGCCGACCCTCTCCTTTCTGGGCTGCGATGTCTCCAAGGCACACCGAGGGGGCTGACCAGACTGCCGCCCAGAGGAGAGCGGTGGGGAGGCCAGGCTGTGCCCCGGGAGGGCAGGGGGCGCTCCCTGGAAGGAGCGGGGGTGGGGTGGGGGGCTCCGTCCTCGCTCTCAGAACGGGCACACCTGTCCAGTCACTCAGAGGGCCAGCTCTTAAATAAGAAGGGATCTGCTTCCCCGTCCCCGTGGCCTGGGGCCCGCCCCCCGGCGTCCTCGGGAAGTGTCTCCTCACCTGGGCCGAGCAGGTGGGTGGATGGAGGGGCACCGAGCTTTCTCGCCAGCCGTTGGGAGCCTCTCCGACCCACTGGGGCGCTGGGTTCACCCCTCGCCTGGGCCCTAAATCCTCTCCTGTCCTCTGGGGCCCAGCTGCCGGCGGGGTGAGGGTGTCTGGGCCAATTCCTTAGAAGTGGGAGGGGTGTACTGCCCGTTCACAGGCATGAGCTCAGACGAAGATGTCCTCACTGTGGGCCGGCCCCCGCCTCCCTCCTCAGCCCATCCTGCACGCGACTGCCCCCCCCTCGCCCCGCCTGGTGCAGGGAGGGGAGGGAGCAGCAGACTGGGGACCCCACGTCCAGCCTGGGCTGGGCCACCCCTTCTGCGTGGCTCCATGGACGTGGGGCTTGCTCCCAGGGTCCTCGGGTTTATTGCAGGGACACAGGTGAGGCAGGAGCCGTGGGCATGTCCTGACCCTTCCTGGCTGCATGCCCTTGAAAGAAGGACCCCCGTGCCTCAGTTTCCCCTCTTCTTGGACCTCTCAGTGCCTGGCTTGAGGCCGGACCCCATGATGAGCAGGTGTCGCTGTGGGTGGTCCGCAGAGGCTGGCCCCCTTCCCAAGGACTCCCCGCCCCCCCATCTACCTGCCAGCCGCAGCCCCTGGGGCCCTAGCCATCAGCAGATTCTCAGGGGCTAAAGGACTTTTCCAGCTTTTGTCCCGCAGAGCCTTGTAGCCTGGAATGTTCTTGAAATTTCCTTTCCGTGGACTGTGTTCTATACTTGCTGGAGACTCCCAGAGCTCCTGGCTCCGTGTCAGAAATTATGTTGTAAAGATGACGTGTGTCCTAGTATTTATTTCTCGAATGGCTTCAGGCTCATTTCTGGGACACAAGGGGTCACTACTGTCTGTGGCTAGGCCACCGGCTCCCCAGCCCCCCGATTTCTGCACTTGGCTTAGAAATGTCACCAGCGTGTGTAACCCTGCCCTTGCGCCCTGCCTGCCCCCTGCAACATGCCGGCACCTCGGGACCCTCCCTGCACCTGCAGCGTGCCCTCCGCCTCCCGGCCACGCTAACGGTCCCCCTCCCTCGTGGGTCCATCCTGGTGTCCTCTGTCCACTGCTGTGAGCACAAGCGCCAGGCTCTCGGGGCAATGGGGACAGCAGCAAACACCGGCCCCAGCCAGTCGCGGGCTGAATGGAGCCGCCAGGAGATTCGTCTGCATCCACCTGGACGGGTGCCCAGATCAGGGAAAGGGGCTTTGCAGAGGTAAGTGAGGGCTTTGAGGGGGTGCATCCTGGGGTACCCGGGTGCATGCTAAGTCCAGTGACAAGTGTCCTAGAAGAGAAAGGAGGAGGCACGGGGAAAGGAGGGGCTCGTGACCCTGGAGGCAGAGGCTGGAGGTCACGGCCACAAGCACAGGGACGCCCAGAGCCCCAGAAGCTGGAGGAGGCAGGAAAGACCCTCCCTGGAGCCTCGGAGCGCAGCCCATGACACCCTGCTTCGGTCAGACTTGCGCCTCCAGACCACGAGCCCACGGGGTCTGCTGCGAGCGGACGTCGGTGGTCCTCTGTGGTGGCTGCCCCGGGGTGGGGGCAGGATCGCTGCTGCGTGGCGCGTGCTCCCCACGGAGCATCCCGTCCTCCCCGGGCCGCCTCCCACACATCCAGTCCGCCCACCCCTCGGATGGGCACACTGAGGCCCAGGAATCTCGGATAGCTGGGCGGCGGGGAGGGTGGGCCATCGGTGTCTGTGTGCAGCTCTCCCCGAAGTGCACAGGCGTTTGGTTCTGAAAGCCTCTGGTTTCCTAGACCCGCGGAATTAGGTTGAAACCAGAAGCACTGAGTGCCCTTTGTTTAGACACATCTTTCCCGAGCGCCTCTCGCAGTTGGGCGCCCTGAGCGCGCCCCTTGAGGGCTCCACTGCATGTGGCAGGCATTGCAGCGTCTGTGATGTAAGCAGGGGGCAAGTTCACCCCGTGCACGGCCAGCCCGGCTCTGAGGGGGCAGGCAGGCCGGCGCCCCGCTGTCCCTCCGTTTCCAAGTCTGTAGGTGCGGGCGATGCTTTGGACACGTCATGGGGACCTGAGGCTGCCAGGTCCCCCGGGGCAGATGGCAACATGGGGACGGAACAGGGTGACCCCATACCCCAGCCGTGGGGCATCCCAGCACCACAGCCCAGCCACTGGCTGGTCTGCAGAAGGGCTCGGTGGTGAGGGTGCATGTTACTGTGGGCCTTATTCTCTAGAACTGTGAGGCCAACACCTCAGGGGACGATTGTCAGAGGAGGGGCCCAGCCGGAAGCATCCGTCAGGTCAGGAGCCAGAGGGCGGGGGACATGTGGGCAAGAGCTTTTATTGTGGTTTTAGCCGGACCAGGCAGGTCAGGCCAAACAGGCTGAGGGTGGGCTGTTTGGATGACTCCAGGGCTCGGGGGCTGTCCCTGCGCTCTGGGACCTGCCCTGGGCTGCTCGGGGGGGCGATGGGGGCCCTGGAGTGGGAGAGCCCAGTCCGGCAGGTGGGGGCGTGGGCTCTGCGTGGGCTGGTTTGCACTTGAAAAGTGTCCTCTGGGCAGTGGGTCAGTGTCCCTCTGGACTGGCCGAGCCTGGGAGGGACACTCCCTGCAGGGTCAGCAAGGCCCCAGAAGCCAGAGCCCCGGAAATGCGTAAAACACAGGGAGCCGGCGAGGAGGAATGGTGGACGCGGGTCTGAGGCTCTGTTTTCTCTGCTCAGGCTCCCCGGGGCTGGAGGGGCAGCCCGGAAACCAGGCCCCTGGGCTGTGCTGCCCCCGCTGTGGCTCCTGGCGGGGGTCTCTGTCTCCCTAAACCGCAGCCACCGTGTGAAGTTTACGTGCCGTCCTGTGTGTTTGATCCTCTGCCCAATGCGAGACCGGACGGGGTGGCTTGTACCACTTCTGTCGTTGCTCTAACAGCTGCAGGAGGAATCTGAAAGGATTAGGCTTTTTCTCTGGAAATACCCCTTCCCTACAAGAACCAGGCTCAGCTTGCGTCTTGGGCACATGGAATGGGGGGGGGGGCAGAGGGCAGGCTTAGGACAGCTGTGCAGAGGCCCCCGCGGCCCACAGAGCCCTGAGAACAAGCCCCCATCCAGTCGGGCTCGTCTTGGGCGCTGAGGGAGGGGTGGGGTGGGGGAGTGTTTTTTCAGCTTGTGAGATAATGAAATAGCTGAACGGTGAGCTTGACCTCATACCTCGAAGACACCCCGACCCTGTGCGTCTCCCTCAGCCCCCCGCCCCCAGGCTGCCCTTCAACAGGCCAGCGTGGGGCCAGCAGCCCTCCCCACACACCCCCACACCCTTTCTGGGAACCACTGGCTGGCGACCCAGGGATGTGGCTGTTCCTGGAGCACCGCCCTGGCCAGAGCAGCTCCGGGGGCTGCTGGGGTCCTGGCTCCGGGACTGGGCTGGGCACTGGCTCTGACCCCCACCCCCCTCCCAGGCTGCGTCAGGACACGGCTGTGGCCTGGCTTTGCCTGAGGTCGGAGGAGATGCGGCCACGTGAGGTCAGGGCGGGAGCAGCAGGGCAGGGGTGACAAGCCCAGCTCCCTGCTTGGCCAGCGGCTCCGGCTGGAAGGGCAGCCCGCCCCACGCCAGAGTCCCGAGGTCTTCTGAACTGCAGGCCAGGGCCAGCAGGCAGGTCCTAGCCAGCCTAGAGGGCATCTCACCAGGTGGTGGACCAGCTGACCACACACCTGCTGTCAGCCTCTCCCAGGGGTGGGGCTGGGTGGGTTTCCGTAGAGACCCCGGAGCTATGTTTCTACAGTTCCTCAGGGAAGGCACCCCTGCTCATGGGCCTGCTCAGGAGGAATTTAGAGCCCCCCAAGCCCCTGGACACAGGGGGTGGGCTCCCTGGGAAGGGCTGAGCACAGAGAGTCACCGACCTCCGTCTGCCCTAGACAAAGCCAAAGGGTCTGGAGGCAGGAGGGGGGTGGGGGCAGCCAGCAGGGGACTGAGGGCCCGAGCCAGCATGGGGTCTAGCGAGGTGGTGGAAGCGTGTTCCAAGGAGTCACTCTGGGCTCTCCATTCTCCTGCTGGTCTTGAGCCTCAGTAGCTGAACCCCCCTGGGCCCCCTGGGGTCTCATCTGTAAGATGGAAGTACTTTCCCACATGACGCAAGACTCCCTGGGGTAATATCCACAGCCCGGGATGGATCTGGGGTTTTTCTGCCTCTTCTCCTCGGCTTTCCTTGCTCTGGGGGAAGTTTCCAGTGGGGGCTGGGAGTGGAATTTGAGGTTACTTCGTCCTCTGGGTCTTATTTCCCCAGACTCAATGACTGAGGTTGATGATTCGCATCCTGGAGGTGGAGATGAGGGTGCTCCCACCTGCACTGGGTGCTCCTGGAAAAACGGGCAAGCCCAGGGGCTTCTGACCACCCCTGCCCCCCCATCTCTAGACCCAACCACGCCCGCGGTGTCTGGGTGAGGCACCTGCTGGTGGGATGAGGCTCCAGCACAGCCCACATGGGAGAATGACCAGGATGCCATGGCTGGTGCCTGGCAGGAGCCTGGGCTGGGCCCTCACCCCGACTCAGGGGGACAGGCCCTACCATGGCGGAGCCCAGTCTCTCGGAGTCTGCAGGCGGAGGTGGATATGGGGCCACCGTGTCACTCCGGGACAGTGAGTCCGGCCCGTGGTCCAGTCTGGATCTCCCGGCCGCCACGGCCCAGCAGGGGCTGCGGTCAGAGCCCCAGTTGGAGATGAGGGCTTTTCGCCCTGTCCACGTGCTCCGTACCCCCGGAGCCTGAGGCCCCTGGAAGGCAGGGGGTGGTGTGGACAGGATTTGGGTTCATGAGGCTGAGTCCTGCCGAACACCAGCCGCCTACGGCAACATGGGGTGCGGGGGGGCCCTGGCCGTGCCAGCCCCTGCCAGGAAGACACCTGAGACCAGACGGAGACATACGTCCTCCCATCCAGGAAAGCCTGGGTGAGCCCGGAAGAGAGCCGCATGGGGGTTTTGGGAGACCCTGCGTTCACCGACCTAGACCCCCACTCTAGCCAAACAGTGTCACCTCCAGGACCCACAGGGAAGCTCCCAGTCCCAAAGCTCCTGGGGAAGGGTCTCTCTAGCCCTGTGGTCCCCACACAGGGCTCAGCACCCTCTCCTGGGGACCCTGCACCACTGAGATCCTCCCTCAGGGCCAGCCCAGCTAGGAGCAGCCTCGGGGGGGGGGGGCACATGTGCCACGGCAGAGAGCCCAGAAGGGGAGAGGAGAGAGCAAGTGGGAGAGAGAAATGAAGGGGGGGAGAAGGAGAGTGCAAAGGACAGAGGAGGAGGGGGAGGGGAGTAGGTCTGAGAGGAGGAGAGCAGGGCTGAGTGTAGGGGAGCAGGAGTGAGTATATGGGAGCAGGGGTGAGTGTAGGGAGCAGGGGTGAGGGTAGGGGAGAAGGGGTGAGTGTAGGGAGGCAGAGGTGAGGGTAGGGGAGTAGGGCTGAGTGTAGGGGAGCAGGGGTGAGTATATGGGAGCAGGGGTGAGTATAGAGGGGAAGGGGTGAGGGTAGGGGAGGAGGGCTGAGAGTAGGGGAGTGGGGTGAATGTAGGGGAGTGGGGTGAGTGTAGGGAGCAGGGGTGAGGGTAGGGGAGGAGGGCTGAGTGTAGGGGAGCAGGGGTGAGGGTAGGGGAGCAGGGGTGAGGGTAGGGGAGCAGGGCTGAGAATAGGGGAGCAGGGGTGAGAGTAGGGGAGCAGGGGTGAATGTAGGGGACCAGAGGTGAATGTAGGGGAGTGGGGTGAGTGTAGGGAGCAGGGCTGAGAGTAGAGGAGCAGGGGTGAGTGTAGGGAGGCAGAGGTGAGGGTAGGGGAGGAGGGCTGAGTGTAGGGGAGCAGGGGTGAGGGTAGGGGAGCAGGGGTGAGCGTAGGGGAGCAGGGCTGAGGGAGGGCGCATACCCGCAGGCACAGTGTCCGCAGGGGAGGAGAGGGCGGGGATGGGCACAGCGTCCACCCAGTTCCTGGCTGTTCCTGGTTTTGCCCCCTTCCCCCCCCCCCCCCCCCGCTGCCCCAGGGACACTGCTCACCTGGTGGAACCAGGTGGTCCGAGCCCGCGAGGGGCCGGCACCTGTGAGAGCCCGGCCACCAGCCCGCTGGGACGCCATCCTCAGAGGGCTGAGGGGCAAACCCGGAGGCCCCTGGTCTCACTCCCGTGTCCCCAGACCTAGGGCTGGAACGTCCTGGAGTTCCAGGAGACAAGTCCCCTGTCTGCCTCTTTGGTTCTCAGATACCCAGTGAGCGATTCCTGATAGCAAATTCTCCCGGCGGAAATAACGCGGGGCTTCGCTTCCTAACGGTGTCCCTGCTGGAGCCGAAATCGGCCCGGGTTCCCCGGAGAAAGGCGCTGATAACTGCAGTCCCGCACGGACCCTTAGAGACTGGGGAGCGGGGGACATTCGACTCCTTTTAGGAGGTGGGCGTCACCCCGCGCTCATGGGAAGACCTCGCAGGGGAGCGAGTCCGATATCCTTCCCGAGCACAGGCCAGAACACCTAATGGAACGCGAGGAAGACTCGAACCCGCTTGATGGTGTGTGGGAAACCCAAGGCCACCTTCACACTCGCAGATCAGTCAGGGCAATTTGCCAGTTAACAGAATAAAAGGGGAAAAGCACGCAATCCCTTCAATAGATGCAGAAAAAAGACCCAATTCAATATCCATTTATAAAATCTTTCAGAAAACCAGGAGCGAGGGGGACGGCTTCGGCTTGGTAAAACCCTCTGTGAAAAGGGGCGCCTAGGTGGCTCAGTCGGTTGAGCGTCCAACTTCGGCTCAGGTCATGATCTCCCGGTTCGTGGGTTCCAGCCCCGCGTCGGGTTCTGTGCCGACAGCTCAGAGCCTGGAGCTGCTTCGGATTCTGTGTCTCCCTCTCTCTGCCCCTCCCCTGCTCACACTCTGTCTGTTTCTCTCTCTCAAAAATAAACATTAAAAAAAAAAGAAAAGAGTATTGTGAAGATTCTCACATGGAGTGCTTCCATTATCATTGTGTTTTTGGAAATTCTGAAATATTGGTTTTTATTTCCCATTTCATTCAAGAGTTGTTTGATAGCATTTTAAAATGTTCCTGAGAAAGACCTTTCCCTGTTTTCAGTTTGTTCTTAATTTCCAGCTGTATCGCCTTGGGATCATGGTTCAAGCCACTTCGCTGTGATTTTATGGGATCCGCAGGTGGAGTCATAATGATGTGCTACTTTCATTTCATTTCTTGACTTTATTTTGTTTAATTTTTTAATTTTTAGTTTTTATTTTTTCAAAAAAGTGTTCTGATGCCCCCCCTTTTATTTTTTTAAACATTTACTTATTTTTGAGAGAGAGACAGAGTGTGAGCAGGTGAAGGACAGAGAGCGAGGGAGACACAGAATCCGAAACAGGCTCCAGGCTCCAAGCTGTCAGCACAGAGCCCAACATGGGGCTCGAACCCATGGACTTCTAGATCGTGACCTGAGCCAAAGTCGGAGGCTCAACCGACTGAGCCAGCCAGGTGCCCCTGACTTTATTTTTTAATGTTTATTTTATTTATTTTGAGAGAGATAGAGAGCAAGCAGGGAGGGGCAGAGAGGGAGAGGGAGACAGAGAATCCCAAGCAGGCTCTGCAGCTGTTAGTACGGAGCCTGATGTGGGACTTGAACCCAGAAACCGAGAGATCAGATCAAGAGTCAAGAGCCCAAATCAAGAGTCAGGTGCCTGACTAAGCCACCCAGGTGCCTCTTCATTTGCTGACTTTAAAAACTACCACCCGGCGCACCTGGCTGGCTCAGTCAGTAGAGCATGCGACTCTTGATCTCAGAGTCATGAGTTTGAGCCCCATAGCAGGTGTAGAGATTACTTAAATAAAGTCTTAAAAAAAAACCCAACAACAAGACTCCCACCCATGTAAGGTGGGATTCTCCCATCCAAGTACTAACCAGGCCCGACCCTGCTTAGCTTCCGAGATCAGACGAGATCGGGCGCGTTCAGGGTGGTATGGCCGTATTCTGTAAGGTGGGATTCTACCGGGTCACGCATGGGCTTATAGCCCAGGCTTACGGTTCATAAAGAGCTTTAGGGTTTTCAAACCATTCCCAGTTTGTTATTTCATTAATTCTGGAGGCTTCATCTCTCTCACTGGGTGAGGGAGCTTGGAGAGGGGGAGGACTCGCCGCAGGCTACACAGGTTCAAGTGCTAGAGCCGGAGTTAGATCCAGGCTTGTCTGACTCCAAGCCCGTGGCGACACGGTGTACGCCCAGAACCCCCGTCCTGCTTGTTAGTGAGGGACGGAATCTGTCTCCCAGGAACTGAGAACAAGGTAGGAATGTCTGTTCTCTCCACTTCAACTCACCGTTGATCTGAAGGTTCTCGCCAACGTAATAAGGCAGGAAAAAGAGGCAAATAACACACCTATTAGGAAGGAAGAGGTAAAACTGCCTTTATTCACAAAGAACATGATTGTTTACATAGAACCCAAGGAAGCCACAAAAGGGCCATCAAAACCTACCAGCTGGTTTGTAAGTTCCCAGGAGTGACGACTAACATACAACATCAGTTGTAGTTCTGTGTCCTGGCAATGAGCAAGTGGACAGCGAAATAGCCACACCATTTACAATAGCATCAAACCATAAAATGTGTAGGGGTAAATTTAACAAAACATGCACAATTCTGTACATTAAAAACTGCAAAGTATCGCTGAGGAGTTAAATATGAAATCAATGTGGAGAGGTACTATCATCCCATCTTAGAAGGCTCAGGGCTAAGATGCCAATTCTTCCAAAATTGTCTTATAGATACAGGGCATTCCCAACAAAAGGGAATTTTGGGTACAAATTGTCAAACCGATTCTAAAGTGTATGCAGCAGTAGGAAGAAACCAGAATAACCCAAACATATTTTGGGAAGGAACAAAGTTGGAGAATTTCCACAACTGGGTTTCAAGACTTACTGTAAAGTGATGGTAATCTAGAGTCGACGTGCAGATCAGTGGAACATAACAGATTCCAGAAATGTACTTGTATGTGTGGCCAACTGCGTTTTGATCAGTCGAACAACTGAAGGCCTACTAACATCAGCGTGTCCATTTGCGAAACAAGTTTAACCTTACTCCCTAGACACAAAAACTAGCCCAAATGGGTCCTGCACTTAGATGTAAGATCTGAAACTGTAATACTTCTCGAAGAAAACTTGGGACAAGATCTTCGCAACACAAAAACCAAGAAGCTTGCGTGAACGTATGTGTACATTGGACCTCATCAAAATTAGAATCTATTGCTCTTTGAAAGATACGGCCGAGAAAGAGATGCGGGAAACCCCAGGCTAGGAGGCAGTATTTGAAATATGTGCGAATGGGTGATGGGCATGGAGGAGGGCACTCATTGGTATGAGCGCTGGGTGTTGTATGGAAACCAACGTGACAATAAACTCTTAAAAAAGAAAAAAGAAATACATGTGTCTGACAGAGGAGCACTTGTGTCCAGGATGTACAGAGACCCCTAAACCTGATAGTAAGACGACGGACAGCCTAATAAGAAATGGGCAAAAGATTGAACAGACGCTTTTCAAAAGAAGACAAAAGAAGAGGCAGACGGACATGAAGAGATCCTTGGCGTGGTGCACACAGAAGCCTGTGTTACACGATCCTCCCCCGTGGCAAGGCTGAACCAGAGGCACCGTCTGCAGGCGCTGGTGATGAGACAGGCCCTTCTGCTCTGCTGGCCGGCCCCCAGATGGCACAGCCTTTCTGGAAGTCAGTCTGGTGTTTCTTATCGGATTAAATCTACACGTACTATGCAAGCCATAACCCAAGTTTAGAGTTTACCCAAGGGAAAGAAAAAGTGATGTCTAGATAAAGATCTATACTTAATGTTCATAGCAGTGTGTCATAAAAAGGGTAAAAGAATTAGGCTTTTTCTCTAGAAATACCCCTTCACTACAAGAACCAGGCTCAGCCCGCCGTCTTGAGCATATGAGGTGTGAGGGGGAGGCAGGACGGCCGCACAGAGGCCCCCGAGGCCCACAGAGCCCTGAGAACAAGCCCCTCTGTCCAGCTGGGCCTGTCCTGGGCGCTATGGGAGGGGTGGAGGTGGGAGTGGGTTTCTGAGGGGAAGCAGTGCAGGCCTTCTGGAAGAACTGTGCTTTTTCAGGAGGAAAAGGCACAGCTCCAGTAGATCTCATGGGCGGCGGAGGCATGTTTTCATTGTGTTTTTCCAGCTTGTAAGATAATGAAATAGCTGAGCAGTGAGCTTGGCCTCACACCTCGAAGACACCCCGACCCTGTGTACTTCCTTCCAAGTCGGGGTGGGGTGGGAGGGGTGGGTGTCTCCCTCGGCCCCCCGCCCCCAGGCTGCCCTTCAACAGGCCAGCGTGGGGCCAGCAGCCCTCCCCACATGCCCCCATTCCCTTTCTGGGAACCACTGGCTGGCGACCCAGGGATGTGGCTGTTCCAGGGAGCACCGCCCTGGCCAGAGCAGCTCCGGGGGCTGCTGGGGTCCTGGCTCCGGGACTGGGCTGGGCACTGGCTCTGCCCCCCTCCCCCCTCCTGGGCTGCGTCAGGACACTGGCCGTGGCCTGGCTTTGCCTGAGGTCGGAGGAGATGCGGCCACGTGAGGTCAGGGCGGGAGCCGCAGGGCGGGGAGGTGACAGGGCGAGGCTGCCCTCGAGGGGGAGCCCGGAAGGCCAGCTGGAAGGGCAGCCCGCCCCCGGCCCAGCGCCTTCTGGAGTTAAAGGCCAATGTCAACTTCTGCCCAGGACCCAGGGTTCAGTGCCCCAGGGCAGGGTGAGGTGTCAGATTCGGCTGGGCCAGAAGGACTGGGAATTCGGCAAGTAGGCTGGGGAGGGGGAGGGGAGGTCGGGCAGGGGAGGAGAGGGCTCAGTGCCCGCCCCTTCGCCCCTTCACCCCTGAGAGAGAGAGCAGGGGAGGGGCAGAGACTGAGGGAGACACAGAATCCGAAACAGGCTCCAGGCTCTGAGCTGTCAGCACAGAGCCCGATGCGGGGCTCAAACCCACGAACCACGAGATCATGACCTGAGCCGAAGTCGGACGCTGAACCGACTGAGCCCCCAGGCGCCCCACTTTCGTTCATATTTTTACTGATATCAACATTATATAGATTTTCTTGTTTACATTGCTTTAAATGCATTCCACAGATTCTCACACAAAGCGCTTTGATTCTCATCGTGTTTTGGACACTTGAAATTTTGGCGCTTTTTTCCCTTTTTGTTCAAGAGTTGTTTAATAGAGTTTCACAGTGTTCCTGAGAAGGGCCTTTCCCTGTTTTTATTCTGTTCTTAATTTCTTGCCTTATTGCCTGGTGGTCATGGTTCAAGTTTCTGGAAGGCGAACTTCATTTTGCGGGGCCACCAGTCATCGCATTGCTCACAGACCCCAGTACAGTTTGCCCCGTAGCAATAGCTCCGGACCTGTGGTCAGTGGGGAGCTGCGCAGTGCGGTGAGGGTGGCTCCAGCGGGCCGCTCTCTGGGGCGCCGCCGCCCGGCCACACCCACAGGGCGAAGCCCTCCCCCCCTGGCCACCAGAGGCCAGCTCTCGGGAGACACTTGCCAGGGTCTGCCCTGGGCCCTCGGCGACGTCTCTCTAGAGCCAGCTGGGAAATGTGCCGCCGCGTGTCCCTGTGTCACAAAGCGTCCCACAGCTTAGCCTCCACCCCCTCTTCTGATCTGTGAGTTGGCTGGGCCGGCTGGACGGCTCCTGCTCGGGGTCTGTCTCGCGGTTACAGGCAGGTGGTCCGCTGGGCCGGAGCCGCCTGAAGGCCCCCCGGGCTGGTGTCCAGGACGGCTTGTCGGGGCCGACGGTCTGGGAGCCCGGCCGGGGTGTTGGCGGGAGCTCCTGCCTGCGGCGTCTGCGGCAGCCGGGGGACAGGCTCCAGGGACGGGGGATGGTTTGAGAAACGCAGGGGAAGCCGCAGAGCTTCTCATGACTCCATCTCGGGTGCCCTGAATGCCACTTCCATCAGGTTCTATTGGCCAGAAGTCCCGCCCGCAGTCAAGCGGAGGGGAATCAGACCCCAGACCTCCCAGCACAAAGGACCCCCCACGTCCACTAAGCACTGGGGGGGCGACACTGGCTCCATCACGCCCCATCTCCGTCTCTTTATTGTGCTGGGGTCGCTGGAGGCTCCTCCCCCCCGACAGTGACGGACTCTGTTCTACGTGGTTTGCAACAATTCACACATGGTCTTCATCACCCCATGAGGTGAGCGTTTCCGTGACCCCACGTTTCAGATGGGTACAGTGAGGCGCCGGAAAGTTAATTAGCCTGTCAGAGGTCAGGGGCAGGATGGGCAATGAAACTCTTGGCCCACTGAGTCTCACGCTCCCCTCAGTGCGTCCAGCATTTCCGGGACGTTCCCCTCACCGTCATCTTCCTGCTCACTGCCGGGTCCTTGTCACCATCTGGGAATGCTGTGTGATCACGGGTGTGGACTTCTCGGGCCCTTTCTGGGGTAGTTTCTCTTTCTAGAACTGCCTTGCTTTCTGCTAATTTCAAGTTTCAACTCTGCCAGCCTTGCACCCCTCCCCCTGACAGAGGACCTGACAGAGGACCCAACGTGTCCAGTGCTGGAGGCGGGGGGCTGCAGGCGCACAC
Source organism: Hyaena hyaena (assembly GCF_003009895.1). NCBI lineage: Eukaryota > Metazoa > Chordata > Mammalia > Carnivora > Hyaenidae > Hyaena > Hyaena hyaena. The sequence continues at coordinate 3,221,817 of NW_024080730.1, read as the reverse complement.
ACAGGGGCACACGCAGGTGCACACCGACAGGCGCACACATACGCACAGGTGTGCATGCACAGGTGTATACACCCAGTTGCGCACAAGGGAGCACACGCACAAGTGTGCACAGGTTGCACACACACACATGCACAGACGCGCACAGTTGCACACACGGGAGCACACAGGTGCACACACCCACTTTACACATGCACACGCGCACACAGTTGCACACACGGGAGCACATGCACAAGTGCACACAGGTGTACAGGCACATACAGGTGCACACACGGGTGCGCAGGCGCACACACACGTGCACACACATGCACAGTTGCACACGGGAGCACATGCACAAATGCACACAGATGTACACGCACACACAGGAGCACACGCACAAGTGTGCACACGCACGCACCAGCTGGCCTAGCCACCACACACTTGGAAGGCTCCCCGTCAGAGTGGACGGATGGTCACCGTGGCCCCGCCCCCAGCAAGTCCAAACGCGTGAGCGGCTGTTCGGTGAATTGGCTCTGGAGATTCGCTAATTCAAACCAGCAGAGAGTAGTATGTTTCTACCGCCCACAGAGGTAGAAATGCCACGGAGTTGGGATGGATGATACTGACCTTCTGTGACCTTCTGAGGGGACTTTGGGCTACCTGCGTTGGTCAGGGCAGCGCACGTTCATGGGAATGAGCTTTAATTTTCAGGAACTCTGGGCCTGGGCCTATTTCAAGATTTTTGGGCAATCTGGATGTTTTCAATTTTTTAAATGTTTTTTTATATTATTATTATTATTATTTTAGAGAGAGAGCAAGCCGGAGAGGGGCAGAGAGAGAGAGAGAGAGAGAGACTGCCAAGCGGCTCCGTGCTGTCACTGCAGAGCCCGACGCAGGGCTTGATCTCATGAACGGTGAGATATGACCCAGGTTGAAACCGAGTGCCGGGCATTTGACTGGTGGAGCCCCCAGGCGGCCCCTGGATGTTTTCAACCTTAGCAAGAGGAGGGGGCACAGGAGGAGAGGGGGCAGCAGCACAGGTGTGCAGGATCTGGGTCCCGAGAACCAGGTGAGCCTTCAGTTGGGGTTGGGCATCGCCCAAGGCACACGGAGCGATTCTCGGGAAATACCAGCCAACACTGGGCCCGGCTCTCCCGAAGGGCCCGGCAATGAACGAAAGAGACGGTGGTGGAGGTGTTACGGGCTGAGGGGTGCCGAGGAGCCGTGACAACAAGAGACGACAGCTGCGAAGGAGACATTTGGGGACAACTGAAGAAATGCTGCCTGGATTGGAACCCGGCATCTGGGTCAGATTCCCTGGGTGTGGCGGCCCCATGGCCGTGGCCGGAGGACAGCTTTGTTGGGGACACGAGCTGCTGTGTTTAGATCTCTGGCAGGTGTTGGGGCACCTGGGGGGCTCAGTCGGTTGAGTGTGTGACTTCGGCTCAGGTCATGATCTCACAGTTCGTGAGTTCGAGCCCCACGTCAGGCTCTGTGCTGACAGCTGAAAGCCTGGAGCTGCTTTGGATTCTCTGTGTGTGTGTCTCCCTCCGCCCCTCCCCTGCTCACACTTTCTCTCTCTCTCTTTCTCAAAAATAAAATAAACATTAAAAATTTCTTGGGGCGCCTGGGGGGCTCAGTCGGTTAAGCATCTGACTTCAGCTCAGGTCAGGATCTCACAGTCCGCGAATTCGAGCCCCACGTTGGGCTCTGTGCTGACAGCTCGGAGCCTGGAGCTGCTTCCGGTTCTGTGTCTCCCTCTCTCTCTGCCCCTCCCCCACTAGTGCTTGCTCTCTTTCTCTCTCAAAAATAAATAAAAAATACTTAAAAAATAAAATAATAGGTTTCTGTCAGGTGTCAAGCTGAGGGCAACTTACTCTCAGAGCGTTGAGAGCGAGCGAGCAAAATGTGAACAGTCCGTGAATCTAGAAAAGGGTGACCCAGGTGCTCGTGCCACTGCTCTCTTCCTCCTTCTGCGGGTTTGGAAATTGTCAACAGAAGTGGTTGAGAGCAGTCACCCGGGGGCCCCTAATTTACAGGATTTGGCCACTGGCTGGCAGTAAAGCCAGGAAAAACCCTTCCTGATTTAATGAGCAAATGTTTTCTTACTGCTCCCGGAAGACAGAAGTGGAAGCAGTGGGCGTCCATAGCGGGACATTGGGTCTGGGCCCCCAGAGGCGCGGGCTCCCGGGTGACGTGCTTCTCAGAGGCGAAGCTGAAGCCCAAACACTGACACGGGCACCACGCTGCTGGCAACATCGGGCGCCGCCACAGCTCCGCAAGCATCGCCAGGGCCGGTGCCTTGGGGCACTCCCCAGCTCCGGAACGTGCCAGCGGCGCCCTCCAGGTGTTCAAAAAGTTAACAACGTGGATAACACTGGAGTCTGCCTTCTTTCCCGCCATCTGTCGATCGTCCTGTGTCACACCCCCCTTCCAGAGCAGAGACTTCCGGACTGTAGGCCGTTGAGGGAACGAGCCGCGCTCCAGAGATGCCCGAACCGGCCGGCGGGTGCCTCATTGACTCTCCCTGCTCCCCCTTCCAGAGGGTGACACCCGATGGTCAGACTCGGTGACTGTCAGCGGCCACGAGGGCTCCCCGCGGGCTGCGCTCTGCCCGCACAGACTATCCGCCGCCTTCCAGGGTCGTGCGGAGGACCCGGGGCCGGGCCGTCCGGCCGGCGGAGCTGGGTCGAGCCCGCTCCGTGCCCTACACCACCGCGCACTGTGTTCAGAGCGGCTCCACCTTCCTTTCTGGCACCGTCTCCAGTCACCCTCAAGTGGCTCATCTGCCTCCGAGCAGCGGAAATTCCTGCTTCTCCGTGACCTTCCCCGGGCAGCGGAAGCAGTGAGACGACGCGCGGCGTGAACGAGTCGCGGGCCTTGCCCGAATCAAATCAGCGGGACCTGCTGTTTGTGCTACGCGTGCTAAACGCGCTTGGTACAAACCTACCGAGCACAGTAGCTGCTCTACCTGGACGGTGAGTCAGGCTGGGCCGCAGCCGGGCTAGAACATTAGCCCCGTGTCGCGGGGCTAGAGGGAGCTCGGTCCCCAGTGGGCGGACTGGCGGCGATGCGGGAATCCAAGACAGGAGGAGTGGGCTGGGGCCGTGTCCTTGACCCCTTGCTCGAGGACTGGAGGGCCTTTCTCGGCAAGGCTTCACCACCTGGCCCTGTGCGGGCAGCAGATATCCCCCACTTTGAGCATCCCTCCTGCCTGGCGCGGGCCGGCCACGGTATCAGCTCTGCCGCCCGACCAGAGTCACTTCTACTGGATTCCGGGCGAAGCGGCCCCTCCCCAGGCCCGGAGCACAGTGTCTCCTGTGCGTTCGCTGGCCTGGACTCTGCCCTTCTCCAAAGAACAATCTCGGACACTCTCTTGCCTGTCAGCTGCTGTAACTCCCACTCGCTCGGGACTGTTTTCTCCTCTGCCCACGCCTTCACGTCTCTCCTCGCGTGGCCTCGTGGCCTGTGGCTATTATTTCAAACGGAGAGAAACAGGAGGCTGGAGACTTCCCCTTTTGTGGTCGCTACATCACGAGATGCAGGATCTTGGCCTGATGAGATCTGGTGACAGTGACAGCAAGAGACCAGTTTTGCCCTGAGAGTCTGGTTCCTCCGCTCCATTCCCCTGGAAGATAAGGAATAGACACAGGTGCAATGGTCAGTTTTCATCTCTTTCTGCTCTTTACCCACGGAGGGGATCGAAGGCCGTGTGTCAGTTTGACTCTCCACAGGGGAGGGGGGGCATGAGCTTCGAAGAAGAATCTATGCGGTGCTCCTAGTAGGTGTGCTTCTTTCTTCTGGATGGAAGGACCTTGTCAACTACTGCACGTGTCCACTACTGGCCCGACCAAAGAGCTTACGCGGGGGCGCGGGGGCTTTAAAACACGCCGCAAGTGTGTTTGTGGCTGTGCTGTCCCGAGGTGGGCTGTGCTCCTCCTTCCTACCGAGGTGGCCTTGGCCAGCACAGCCTGGCAGCGCGATGCTCTGTGCGTCTGAGGCTCCGTCCTAAAGGGCCAGGACGCCTCCTCCGTGTTTGCCGGGCCACCTGCTCTTGGGGTCCTGAGCCTCCAGGGACAAAGTCCGACTTCCCTGAGGCCTCCGCGCTGAGGAAGACAGAGCCACGTGGAGCGGCCGCTGTCGGCAGGCCGGGCCACCGTCCCCGCGGAGCCGAGCCTTCAGGTATCCCAGCCCCGGGGCCGGCCGGGTCCTCCAGCTGGGGCTTCACTCACCGAGCCTCCTCGCGTTGTGGCACCTGAGTCTTTCCAGCCGCGGCTGGCCGGGGGCTCGGTGAGTGAGAGACCCTCCGTCCCTCCTGTGCTCTGTGAGGGTAACAAGGGTTCAGTTGCTTGGGGCCATTTGAAGGAGCACTTGTTACACCGGACAGAGGACCGGCCCTAACTCTTCACTCCCGTCCAGCCTGTTGTGTCAGTGGGGCAGTGGCAGTTACAGGGGATTTGGGGGTGTCCCCTAGGCATGAGTGACAGTGATATTCATGTCCCTGTCCGCATCTGGCTGCCACAGGAGACTGGAGTCCAGTGGGTACCGCATCGTAGCCTGCAGAGCCAGGAGCCGTGGGTCCTACAAGGCTCATCCCAATGCGTCATCATGGCGGCCGCAGGAACAGGACCTCAGGGTGGCTGAGGGGCAGACCTTCACCTAAAGAAATGATACACGGTAGGTAGGACGGCCGATCCGTGGGCCAAGGAGCGGCTCTCTGGCCAGTGATGGTGGGGGTCTTCGTTACCCATTTGGGAAAAGTAGCCTTGACCTACACCTTACTCCATTCATGCTCCATGGAGACCTACAGGCGAAGGACAAAACTTTCATGTTTCTAGAGGCGCCTGGCTGGCTCAGTTGGTTAAGCCCCTGACTCTTGATCTTGGCTCAGGTCATGATCTCACAGTTCAAGAGTTCAAGCCCTACACTAGGCTCTGCACTGACAGTATAGAGCCTGCTTGGGACTCTCCATCTCCCTCTCTCTCTCTGCCCCTCCCCTGCTGGCTGGCTCTCTCAAAATAAATAAATAAACTTAAAAAAAAAAAAACTTTGGACGTTTTAAAAGACGATACAGAGAAAAATATCCTTGTGGCCTCAGGATAGGAAGAGAGATCTATTAGGCAAACCATCAAAAAGAAAAAAAGGCAAAATATAGGAAAAGATTGATAAAATCTACTACATTAGATATTCACACTGCTGTTTATCAAAAGCCACCAATAAGAAGTAAGTCAGGCTGCAGACTGAGAGACTTAGGATGAGTATAATAACAAAGGAGTGTAAGTTGTCTGATGCCTCGGGAAAGAAGACGGTTGGTGGGAAAATGGGCCAAGATATTCCTGGTGTTCGCAGAAAAGGAAACCCCCAGGCTGTACATGAGAAAACGTGCCTGGATCAGCAGGAGCCCGCGTGGGCAGGTGGTGGAGTCACATGAGCCTCACTGCTCGGGAGCGCGTGGCCATCAGCAAGCCGGGGACGTGGTGCTGGGACCGGGTGATTTCTCCTTTCTTTCTACGGGGCAGGTCTGGGCAGGAAGTTGCGGGCAGAGCCCTGAGGTTCTGGGGCAGGGACCGGCCTTCTGGCGGCAGAGAGCATCCAAGTTTGGAAAGCAGCTCCCGGGGTGCCCCTGGGCTGTAGTAGAGGCCGAGGGCCTGGCTGTAGGCTGGCGGGTGACCTTGTGCCTGCGGCCGTCCACCCTGACCTCGAGATCGATAGACCCCATGAGTCCCCATGTCAGCCGCGCAGGCAGCAACCTGTCCTCAGCCGATGCGGTGCCTCAGGGCTGGGTATGGCAGGTCCAGGGGGTCGAGGAAGTTTTAGGAATAGTTGGCTGAGACCTCCGTGTCACCAGAGCCTCTACTTTGGCTCACTCTTAAGGACTTGAAGCCGTCCCTGGGCCAGATGGTGGAGGAGGAAGACCTGGGTCTTGTTCGTGGCGACGTCGATATGTTGGTTCAAGTGCAGCATGAACAGCTCAGCATAGCCCCCCCGAGGGGTCCCCACAAGGACAGTGAGGAGGGGAAATTCTCACAGCAGACAGAGCTGCGAGCATCTGGTCTACGTCGTAAGGAAGAGGTGATCTGAAAGAAGGAGGTACGTGCACTCTTGAGCAGTGGAAAAAATTGCATGGCTGAGAGACAGTGAGCAGGAAAGCAGTAAAGGCTCAGACCCGACCCCCCCCAGGGATGAAAGCCTCCTGGGGAGGCAGCCACTAGATGGAGAAAGAAATCCAGAGTGAGCAGTGGATGACGGAGACGATGACTATTAATTCTGGCCTTGGGGAGCGGGCACCGAGCCCCGTGAATGGTCTTCCGTGGGGTCCAGCTGGCCACTGTCACGATGGCTCCGTGTTGGGTTGGACTTAATATAGGGTTTAAGCGGGTCTGAACGGTGCAAGGGCAGCTGGCTCATGCCTCATGCCTTAGCCTGCATTTTCCTGCCGTCACATCTGGGTCCAGGCGCAAGAAGTGCCTACAGGAGAACTTCACATCTTCAGTGGCCTGCTTCTGTGACGCTGTGACGTGGGAAGCAGGGGGAGACAGCCAAGCACACATGTGCAGCATGGTGGGATGGGAAGGCTAACACAGCCAGGGGCCGTCCTCGAGCAGCGGACGGTTGGAGTTGATGGTAGGTACACACAGTGGCCAACTCAACACTCCCTTGAGCCGCCATCTTGGTTATTCTTCCCAGGCTCTCATCCCTGCCTCCCAGGCTCACCTCCCAGATAAGCTGCTTCAGCCCAGATCATTGCCTCAGGGTTTGCTCTCTGTGGGGAGCGGGGGGACCCAGCTTAAGACACCCTTCACTCAAAGGTGAGGTCTCTGCGCCAGGTGGTGGGAACCTGTTCCTGAGAACGTTCTAGTTGGGCAGTAATATTTCCTGGGTCTTGAGGAGCCATTTCCCCTTGGCTCCTGGTGTGAAATGCAGACCCTGCTGGCGTGTGGCGGATCTTGGTGTGATGTCCGTCGTCAGCCCTGCTGCCTTCCGCTGTCTGCAGGAGCCGGCGGGGGGACGGGCCAGGGCCGTGACCTCACAGACAGAACAGGTGGTGGGCGCCCGGACTCTGGTCTCCAGGACGGGTCCTCTCCTGGCTGCACATAACGGGGAGTCTGCCAAAATGTGAGGAGAGGACTCACCAACGGAGACTTCATGCAGAAATCTCCTCCAGTCTCCACCAAACGCTGGGGTGGGCTTTCACTTCCGGAAGGAATAATCTGGCGACCCAGACATGTCGAGAAACGTTCTGGTTATAAAACAATTGAAAATTCTTGGTAAAAAACTAAAAATAAAATCCTTTGACGTGCACAGCTGTGCCTCCTACAGCCGGGGAGCTCCAAGGGCCTGGGAAGCAAAAAGGAACCGTCCCACGGGGACACCTGGGAGCTCGGGTCAAGGGCTGGCTGCCTTCTCGGCTCCGTGAAAGGCAGGCCGCTGAATTCTGGCTCTCGGGGCGGGCCCAGCCCCTTCGAGCTGGCTCCTGGGTCTTCAAATTCTCACGCCCCTTCCTTACTTTCCTGCACAGCCAGGTGGGCCCAACCCCTGTGGTGTTTCCCGGACCTCAGCTCTGGCACGAGCCGTTTCTCCAGGGAGGAGCCTGCTTGCTCTTCGTGGGGAGTGGTGTTTAGACGCCAAGTCCCGGGTTCCGGGTGTGCTTAGGAAGCTGCTGGAATCTTCCCCACTCCCTTCCTCCACCCAAATGCTCCACCCAGCCCTTCTCAGCGGACAGAGTACATATGCGTGCATGCGTGCGTCTACGTAAAGGGTGTATATATAGTGTACACACACACATTGACACGTATATTTATTTCTCTATCTTTTATAGTCATACGGCTCTCTCTCTATAAATGGAAAGTTACAGTTCACGCTGAAACTAATAATTCCAACAAAACAGGGTTCATTCAAGCCTCTCCTTCCGTACTTGAAACTCTCTTCTTCAGGGTGGGAAGCCGGGCTGCTGTTGTCCCTGTAACTTACCTGAGTTTCCTGCTGCCATTCCTTCCCCTGTGTGGACACCCCACAGCCCAGCCCAGAAGCCCCTGCCCGGTGGGCTCCTCCTGATTCCCCCAGCCAGGCTGCCCCTCCCCCAAAGCGCCTGGGCTCCCGCTCCCCCACTCCCCTGCCCCCTGTGAGGGTCCCCTCCTCAACCTGGTCCGAGTTTGACCTCTCTGCCTTGCCTCCTCCCCACCCCCACTTCCAGATAGATGCACCCAGGATTTGTTCTATATGCACCCGGTATAATGTTCAGGTGACGGACACAGAGACGCGCTGTCTGGGAATGAAGTTTATTACTCACAGCCCCCCACCGAGAGCAGGGGCACGCCGTGCGGTGCTACACAGGGCCACACAGGGTCAGTCCCGAGCTCAGTCCCCAGGCACAGGGAGTGACAGAAGACAGCACGGGCCAGGACCTGCGGAGTCCGGGGGAAGGGGGCGGGCAGGCTGAGCCGGCTCAGGATCGGCGGGTAGTTTGGGTAACCTCAGCGGGCTCTGGGGTGGTCCCTAGTTGGTAAGGGCGCCAGGTGATGAGGGCGGGGATAGTGTCCCTGCCTGCAGGAGCCTCATAAAGGAAGCGGGTGGCAGACACGGTTTCCACATCACAGGTGTGCTGGCAGGCTGCTGTTGTCTGTGTCAGGGACAGGCCTTTCCCGGGTCTTCAAGACCCCAAGGTGTCGAGGCATCATGAAATATAGAAACTACAACACATAATGAATATCCCCCTCCTCCCTGGGCCCCCCCTTCTCCCTGGCCCCCCCTCCTCCCTGAGGCCTGGCCCCCAGGCCGGGTCTCCTCTGGCTGCCCTGGGGCCCTCATCACTGAGCTCAGGAGTCAGCGTCCGGCCAGGGAGAGGAACCACCTTGCATTTCAACCAAGGACGGACTTAAGGCATGAAATGGGCCAAAGCACCGGCCAGAGGTTAAGGACACACACACACACACACACACACACACACACACACACACGTGTCGGTCCTGAGCCGGGGCAGAAGGAGCAGAAGAAGGCAGTCCACATCACCCTTGCCTGCTGGAGCCCAGAGCCCCGCTCTGTGGGAAGAGCCAGAGGAAACGCACGAGTTCGTCGTGGCCGGGGCCGGGGCGCCACGGAAATCTGCCACCGCTCACGTCCCAACAGCCCAATTTTCTTTGTTCTCTGTACCTTCCGTGCAAGATATGAAAAGAAAGCGGAGGTTTCTTTTCACTCCACCACCGCCCGGACTGTAAGATCACGTGTGTCATGAAGACAGTTGCCACGTTGAGCGTGGTGTGCAGGGCAGATGTTTGACCACGGGGACCCAACAGGGGGCCCGGCCACAGGCCCACCCGTGTCCAAACCTGACTTAGAGCCAAGGCGTGGAGCCGTGGAAGGACGGCATCTGTTACGAACGTGTCATCGGACAGCCACGGCTCTGCGGGCCGAGCGGCCCTGCGGCTCAGGCTGGGGTCGGGCTAGGACGGGGTCCGCGCCGCAGAACTGAGGTGACCTGCTTGGTGTTTGCACCCCGCGCGGAGCAGGACCGGGCTGAGGGAACGCGGGGCGAGCCCGGCCGCTGCCCTCCAGCCCGGGGAGCGCGCGCCCCCTAGTGGCACCAGGAGGCTCCGCGGGGCGACGGTCAGACCCGAGCCGCTGACGCTCCTGAGAATCTCTCTCGGGGACCCCAAGTAGGGAGCTGGGGAGGGAGCCCCCCCGGCCGCGCGGTCCTCATCTCCACCGGACGCGGACACGGGTATGAGGGCCCGGGTCTCCCGTGACCCCAGCCAGACATTCGCAAAGATGGAGACCCACCCGCTCTTCCCACTAAATGCCCTTTTAAAAGAAAACAGAATTATTTTTATATAACTTTATATAAAACGTGTTACACGTTCAGGTGGGGCGGGCTGTGGGGCACCCCCAGGCTCTGCCCTGAGGGCACCCGGCTGTCCCCCGCCGGGAGCAGCGGCAGCACAGACTTCGTCGCTGGTGGGAAGGCAGATGGGGACCTGCTCGTCCCCCGGACGTGCAGAAGCCCAGCCCCCAGGCGGACTGTATTTGGGGTTGGGGTCCGTAAGGAGGTGCCCAGGGTAAGATGAGGTCCCCGGGGTGCGCCCTGATCGGTGTGACTGGGGTCCACAGAGGGCGGGGGACGGACAGCGGGGTGCGCGCACAGGACGCTGACCCGCGAAGCGGCCTTACCGCGCGGTGATCCCGGCTTCGGAGGCTGGACGCCCCCAGGAAGAGCGCCCCCTGCCGGCGGTGTTTGGCGATGGCGGCTCGCTATCCCCCAGTGCGGAGGCGTTTGGAGGCGGCGCCTTTGGGAGGCGGTCGCGTCGGGAGGCGGCCAAGGGGGTGGGGCCCCGTGATGGGATTCGCGCCCTTGTGGGGGCGGGGCCGCCTGTGTCCCCGGAGGGGCCGCAGCCCGTGCCCGCACTCGCCGCCCCCAGAACCACCGGAAGATACAGCTCTGTGGCCCCTGGGACTTGGAGGGCCGCAGCCACAGCCGGCACCGGGGTCTCCGCCATCAGACGGCGGCACGACATGTGTGAGTCCGAGTGTGTCACACACGCTGCGGAGATGCAAAGTAGAGCAAGGGGACACGTCGACCTGACCTGCTGTTTTGGGCCTTTGTACGGGCAGAAAAGAGATGATCTGAATAAGAACATTCTGAGGATCGTTTCTTTTCTTTCCTTTATTACTTATTTTAATGTTTACTTATTTTTGAAGGAGAGAGACAGAGACAGAGTGTGAGCAGGGGAGGGGCAGAGAGAGAGGGAGACACAGAATCTGAAGCAGCTCCAGGCTCCAAACTCTCGGCACAGAGCCCGACGCGGGGCTCAAACCCATGAACGTGAACTACGAGACCATGAGCTGAGCCGAAGTCCGACACTCAACCAGCTGAACCACCCAGGTGCCCCTCAGTCGCAATTTCTATTTGGGGTGAGATCCACATCACACAAAACGAACTATTTTAGAGTGTTGTATCCAGGGGCACATAGCACGTCCACAGTGCTGTGCAACCACCATCTCTATGTGGTTCCAGAACATTCTCACCACCCCAGGAGGATGCTGTACCCGCCAGCCGCCACTCCCCATTCGCTCCTTGAGCCACCGCCAGGCTGCTTCCTGTTTTCATGGATTTACCCACCCTGGACTTTTTCTCGAAGTAGGTGTGGAGCAGTACGGGGTCTTCCCGCCTGCCCTTCCGCCACCCGCCCCGGTGACCAGGCTCAGTAACAACACATGGTTTCCGAGCCTCAGTTCTTCGTGCAGCGAGCCGGCCTCCCCTCCCCAAAACCCACTTAGCTCATTTAAAAGCTGTCCCATCTTGGGGCGCCCGGGGGGCTCAGTCAGTTAAGCATCTGACGCTTGGTTTCAACACAGGTCATGATCTCACAGTTTGTGAGTTCGAGCCCTGAGTCAGGCTCTGCACTGGCAGCGCAGTGAGATCTTGAGATCCTCTTTCTCTGTCCCTCCCCTGCTTGTGCTTTGTCTCTTGCAAAATAAATGAATAAACTTAACATAACTAAATAACTAAATAAAAAGCGTCCCAAAAAAGTACCTTACAGGGAATGGGAGCATCTTAGGTAAGAAATAAACATGAGCAGGACGCCTGGGTGGCTCAGTCGGTTGAGCGTCTGACTTCAGCTCAGGTCATGATCTCACGGTTTGTGGGTTCAAGCCCCATGTTGGGCTGACAGTTCTGAGCCTAGAGCCAGGAGCCTGCTTCAGATTCTGTCTCCCTCTCTCCCTGCTCCTCCCGTTTACGCTCTGTCTCTCTCTCTAACAAATAAATAAACATTAAAAATTTTTCAAAAAAATCAAAGTGCAGTGATGAATGAAGACGGTGGACGTGTTATCGGCACTTCTGGCAGCAGAGAAAGAGCCAATCCCCCCGTGTGGAAATGGGAAGGTGAGGAGCTTCCAGGAGAAGCAGCCTCACCTGCTGACCCCACGTTTCATCTGTCCCCACCCCCACGGGCCAAGAACGGCCACTCGCCAGCTCCGCCAGAAACCAGCCTGGGGTGAGGGCGGCACCCATCGGTGCACGGGGCCACGTCAGCACCAAGAACACTGTTACGGAGGCCCCGGCTGGAGGACGGAGCTGTCCTGGAAGATGACGCCCCTCTCTGTGGCGGGGGAGGGGGGATGGGCACGGAGGGGGCACTTGTGGGGATGAGCACTAGGTGTTATATGGAAACCAACTTGACAATAAACTATTTGTAAAATAAATAAATAAATAAAATGTAATAAAACATACCACTCATAATAAAAAAAAATAAAGGCAGAGGCCTCACCTGCTTCAAAAATAAAATAAAATAAATAAAATAAAATAAATCAAATAAAAAATAAAATAAAATAAAATAAAATAAAATAAAATAAAAAAAAGGAAAGGCACTTTAATCGAGTCTCGTAAACACCAGCCGCTCATCTCTCCCTGTCTGGGGCCGGTGCACTTGTGGGGCGAGGGGCTCCCTGCTCAGGACCTGATCACCTCCCAGAGGCCCCACCTAACGCCATCGCCTTGGGGGCCAGAATTCCAGCATCTGGATCTGGGGGGACTCTGACATCCAGACCATAGCGAAGGGCATTTGGGTCTCTCAGCCAAGGATTTTCGGGAACAGCAGCCAGGTCACGAGCAGTTAATGGCTTTGCCTCGTAGAAAAGGCTGCCTCTGGGCCAGCTCACGTCAGGAGATAAGGGGCCTCTGGGGGCGAGGGGAGCAGTGGCTATTTTGCTCCTGGGTCTGCAGGGGTCCTCGATTCCAGGAATGGACACCGTCACATGGTGGTGGCCTTGGGAAAGGGGAGAAATGGGTCACCCCCTCTGCTCGAGCCCACGCCTTTGGCGCAGCCTGACTGATATCTAGTGGCCTTGCAGTCACTGTGGGGGGTGCGGGGATGGTCCACCCATGGGCTGTGTGGGCCCCGAGCCCGCGGCAGCAGCCCGAAGAGAGGTCCCCTGGGAAGGCGGCGAGAACGGAGCCATCGGGCCGGGCCGCGACCAGGGCCAGGGCGGATGGGAGGCGCATGTGTTGTCTGGGGACTCACCGTCCATTCTTCCCCCTTCTGTAACACCTCCCGGTCCTCTGTGGGGAGGGCACCCTGTGCTTTAACTAACTGGTCCAGGGATGCGCACGTGACCCAACTGAGCACGTTTCCTCCTAGACTTACACATGGGAGTTTGTGAGGCGGGGGCCATAGCACCCGGGCGTGCAGCAGGAAGGAAGCCAGCAGAGGCAGAGAGCTGAGCAGGGGGAGGGGAGAACCAAGTTCCAAGGCCTCGTGCGTACCCCGGATCCAGCCAGACCTGAAGCTGCCACAAGCCCGGTGCTATTCCCCTTGTTAACCAATAAATTCCTTTCCTTGCTCACAAGTTTCTATTCCTGGGTAAGACTTTGGGCAGGGAGAGAGCAGCATGGACCCCAAACGGATGCTGCCCCCTCCCGGGCCTGTGTGGCTGCCCTCATCTGAGGTGTACTCTACACCAGGGAGGCTGGGGAACTGAGGGGGGCCGAGGTCAGGACACTCACCCACCACATAAACAGGCTCAGGTACCAGAAATCACATGCTCTTTATTTGCGTCCTTCTGATGAACCAGAACGCGATCCCTCCCCGTGAGCCGTGGAAGGAGACGGGGGACACTGTCCCCGGCGGGCAGAGCCTCAGGAGGGGCCCTCTGCCCCGAGCCGCGTCAGTCCACGCTGTCCAGGTCCTGAGGGCCTCCGCTCTCGAGCCGGAGCACCTAGATGGAGAAGCCACACGAACGTCCACGGCCGGACGCTAACGACCGCGTTGTGGAAACACACCTGTCACACACAACTAGGGTGGCGGTCACGGGACTGAAGAACCGCTCACGAGACAGTCCCCACGATGAGCGAGGATGTGGGAAGGGCGCAGAGCATGTGCACTGGGCAAGCCTGGCAGAACACGCCCCGCACGTCACTGGCGTCCCCGCCCGGACAACAACGCCATGGCGGACTGTGGCTGTCCAGGAGGGCCTTCGAACCCCACTCCTGATCTGGGGGGACCCATCACTGAGGGTCCCTGGGGGGAGCCAATCCCCGCCTCTCCCTAACTCCCCGTCTGGGGGAGGGGCTGTCCTGGCAGGGAGCCTGCGTCCCAGGACTCTGCCCACGAGATGCCAGTGACGTGGGCAGAACCACCCCAGGCACGACCACCAGAAATGTCTGCGGCCAAGGCGTGCTGTCCCCTGGGGCGACCCCTGGCCCGAGGACCGCGGTCCGGATGTGCAGCGTGGCCGGGGGCGCATCCTCCAGACGCACCTCCCTCGGCCGCCGAGACACAGCGCGTCCTTCCAGCCGCCGCGTTCTCGGGCTCAACACCGCATCACCCAACCTCGTGCTCCGGGCCCGAGGCCCCTGCTGGCCGCTGCCCTCCCGCGGGCCATCACCACCTGCGCCCCGAGCGCCCTCGGCCCTGCTCCCCTGCGCGGCCTTGGGAAAGAGAAGGCCGGGAGGGCCTCCCCCTGCTTCTTAAGTGGATTCTACTAACCCTTCCTCATTCTTCCATTAATTAACTAGAAAAGGAAAGGAAAGGCAGAGTGGGTGACAAGGCGCGAAACCATCCTGACGCTTGAGTCGTCTGCCAGGGGCACTGAGCGGCCCCCGGTGCCGCGGCCACTCGCGTGAGCGACGAAGCGCGGCCGGGAACGGCTCGCGCCGACCTGAAAGGCGCCTGCCCTCTGCGGAAACGGGGGCGGTGAAAACGCTTCGGTCCTCGGGACGCGCACCTGGGTCTCGATGCAGCGGAACTGCCAGGGCCAGCGGGTGTTGTAGAGGAAGGGCCGCAGGTCGAACCTGTTGTCGTCGGGGCTGTAGCTTTCCGCGTGGTACGCGGGGGTCAGCGTGGTCATCTTGTGCCTGTTCGTGGCGTACTTGCAGAAGAACCACCTCACCTTGTCCGCCACCTGGCAGGCAAGCAACGCGCGGGCGTCTAGCTCACGGGGCCGCGAAGGCCCGGCCGGGGGCTCGCCCGCATCGCACCCTGGGGCGCCAGCTACCGGCCCCCACGCGAACCCCCCAGCGGCCGAGTGCTGGTGGCCGCACGGGGCGGGGGCTGGGCCGGACTGTGTGGGTTCCCGACTCCAGCGCCCTGGACGCGGTGCCAGGGGATCCCGGCAGGGGCGCGGGAAGATTTTCCAGACGGTTCTGTGGGGCCCTCCACACGATCCCCGACCGGCTGACTCCAGGCGAGCACGGGCGGGCGAGGGGCGGCTCAGGGGAACGGACTGGGGGTGGGGCCGCTGGAGGCGGAGCCCTCCCCCCGGAGGCCACACCCACGGACTCCCTCCCGCCCCTCCCCCCGGAGGCCACACCCACGGACTCCCTCGCGCCCCTCCCCCCGGAGGCCACACCCACGGACTCCCTCGCGCCCCTCCCCCCGGAGGCCACACCCACGGACTCCCTCGCGCCCCTCCCCCCGGAGGCCACACCCAC
>NW_024080730.1:3199216-3205733 GCF_003009895.1 Hyaena hyaena | reverse complement strand
CGGGCCACACCCACGGACTGACTCCCGCCCCTCCCCCCGGAGGCCACACCCACGGACTCCCTCGCGCCCCTCCCACGCGCGGTGTCCGTCCCGCCGCGCCCCCCCCCCCATGGACGGCGCGGGCGGTGCACCTGCCGCGGGGAACACACGTCCTGCCACAGGCTGACGAGTTTGCAGAACATGCCGTAGGGCCCGGTCTTGGCAATCTTGCGGAGTCGGCCGTAGACGGACAGGTCGGCGTAGGTCATGCCCATGTCCTCCTGCGGAGGAAGGATTTCCCGCTGTGCCCGCGGCACCGGACACCCGGGGCAGGGGCGCGTCCCCAAAGGCCACGGGCGCCCCGCCCCGCCAGCAACACGGCGCGGGCGTCGGGAAGGGAGGCGCAGGCGGGTGCTGAGGCCCGGAGGGCCGGAAGCGCGGCCCCGGCTGGCGGGCTGCCCCCGTTCAAGCCCCGGAAGCTGCGTTCTGTGTGCTCGCCGGGAAAACCAAGGTCCGTGGAGGCGTAACTACGCGAAGGGTGCCGAGGTGAGCCGGCCCGGGACGTGGGGTCGGAGCCGCGTGAAGGGGAGGCTGGGGGGGGGGCGCGACCGCAGCCCGGGAAGGCCCGGACGCTGCACGGCGAGGCGGCCCGTCCCCCGGGAGGCTGGGGCAGCGCGGCTCCCCTGTAAGCCACCGCCCGCCCTGATCGGTTCCGGCGGCCCGGGGGGCGGGGGGGCTGATGCCAGGACCCACGTGAGGCAGACACCCGCCGAGCGGCCGGCACCGGCCGGGGCCTCAGCACAGACACCTGGGCCGCGCCGCCACGGGCCGCCCCGCAGAGCGACGGCCTGCTCACACAAGCACCGTTTCTCAGCATCCGCTGCCATCGCCTCTCACCCCTCATTGACGCTGGCATCCTGTGGCATCACGGACTGCCCTCCGCTTCAACCGGCCCGAAGGACCCAGGCCCAGGCCCTGCCTCCTGCTCCCCTGGCCTTCTCTCCTCCCCTCGGGCCTCAGCTCCAATGTCACTTCCTTGGGGAAGCCTGTCCTGACCCCCCCAGGGGACACTGCCACCATCGGGTCACGGGATCAACGGTGGGGCCATCATGGTTACTTCCCATTGGTCTGTCCTGGGGACTCACATAAATGGCCATGTCCCCCCAGTTCACCACAAGCCCCAGGGCCTTAGCATGACTTTGCCATGGACATCTTTCACCACTCTTTAGTGGGAGATGAGTTTTTGCCAGCATGAGATTTTAATTCCTTAAATTCAACAGTAATAGTTGGAAACTTTAATACCTCGCTTTCCATATTGTATAAAACTATACAAAGAAACCCAACAAGGAAACGAAAACTTAAAAACACTTAAACCAACTAGACCCAAAAGACATCTCTGGAACATTCCGCCCAACAGCTGTAGGGCACACGTTCTCCTCAAGGCGCACAGAACATTCTCCGGGACAGACCAAATCCCAGGCCACAAAACTGGCCTCCGTGAATCTAGAACACTGACTCGCACTCCCCCTCCCCCCACAACCCCAGTGTGCTTTCCAACCGGAAGGGAGAGAATCACAAATTCAGTGACAGAAACTTCAGAAACTCACAAATATGCGGGAATTAAACCCCACGCTCTCGAGTAAACGGGGTGAGAAAAGAAATCATGAGGAAAATCAGGGAATATCTGGAACAAAACGGTGTGACAATGAATGACTCACAGGACGCAGAGGGTGCGGTGGCGAGGGAGGAGTTTATAGTTGTAAACACCTGCGTTCCAAAAGAAAACGACCTCGGGGCACCTGGGGGCTCAGTTGGTTAAGCGTCTCTTTAAAAAAAAATTTTAATGTTGTATTTATTTTTGAGAGAGAGAGAGAGAGACAGAGCATGAGTGGGGGAGGGTCAGAGAGAGGGAGACACAGAATCTGAGGCAGGCTCCAGGATCTGAGCTGTCACCACAGAGCCCGACACGGGGCTCGAACCCACGAACAGTGAGATCATGACCTGAGCCGAAGTCGGACGTTCAACCGACTGAGCCCCCAGGCGCCCCAAGCGTCTGACTCTTGATCTCAGCTCAGGTCATGATCTCACAGTTTGTGGGGTCGACCCCCACGTTGGGCTCCATGCTGACAGTGTGGGGCCTGCTTGGGATTCTCTCTCTCCACCTCTCTCTCTGCTCCTCTCCCGTGTCTCAAAATAAATAAACATTGAGAAAAAGACCTCAAATCAGTGACCTGACTTTCCGCCTTCTAACACGTGGGAGGAGGAGATGGTTTGGACTGGGGGGGTGTGGGGGGGCAGTGAGACCGAGACAGAAAGTGCGGAAAGTCATTCCTGTACACTGGCAATGAGCCACCTGGAGAGCAAATTAGGAAAACAATTCCATCTACGAAAGAACGAAGAAAATAAAATACTTAGAAAGAACGTGAACAAGCCAAGTGCACACTTGCTCTGAAAGCCACAAACCATCGCTGAAGGACACGGAGACGCTGGAGCAAATGGGAGGACACATGCGTCACCACGCACGTCACTATGGTGGCAACAGCCGCCGGGCACAGCTACAGACTCCACGCTGCTGCCACGAAACTGGAGCCGGCGTTTGTGCATGTGGCAGGAACGATACGCCGACCTCAAAACTCACACAGGCATCGAAGGGCCCGGAAGAACCCAAATCACAAGGTCATGCTTCCCGACCTCACGGCTTATGACAAAACGGATGGACACACACGTCACAGAGCCTGGACGCACGTCTACGTGCTTACAGTGCGCTGGCTTCCACCAGGTGACGAGACCACGGACGGGAGAGACACACAGTGCGGGGACATCTGTCCCCCCACCCGCGCGAGGATGAGGCCAGACCCTTCCTTGCACCACGTGCGGCTCTGTCCACCGGCTCACAGACTTAATACGAGAGCTAAGGCCGTAAACTCCGGGAGGAAGAGGCACAGATGAATCTGTGAGACGGAAGGAGCGGCCGCGGGAAGGTCAGCCGTCACCGGCTCTGCCGCGGCGCACGGCCACTCGCCTCGTCCACGGAAGCTGTGCGGCACGGCCTGCAGCCCCGACCGGCTCTGACCGCTCGCGGGCCAGCACAGGACGGAGGGGCCTGGAGCGATTCCCTTGAGGTCGCGCCCCTGCCACCTGCAAGGGACCTGCCCCACTCACCCCTCCTCCCTCAAGGAGGCCGAATTGAAATGTCAAAGGTCAGCAGTGGGACAGGAGCCAGGAGGTGGAGTGTGGTCCCCGCAGCAGAAAGGGAGCAGCGAGGGTGCCAGCAGGGACACGGGGACGCAGGGACATGGGGACGCAGGGAGACGGGAACGCAGGGAGATGGGGACGTGGGGCTGCGGGGACACGGGGACTCAGGGACACGAGGACGCAGGGACACGGGGACGCAGGGACACAGGGACACGGGGACACGGGGACGCAGGGACACGGGGACGCAGGGACACGGGGAGGAAGCCCCAGGCAAAGCCGCCACTACCTCATCAGTCTGGGACACCTGTCCATCGGCCAAGGGTTCCAGCTCCGCGGTGGCCGGTGCTGCCAGGATGCTGTGGCCAAGACACATGGGCGTCAGTCCCAACGGCCGCCTTGGTACCCATGTGCCCTGGGAGGGGCCTCGCGCTGCCCGGCCACGCCCCCGTGGGCTGCTCCTATCAGCACAGCCCAGCCGTGGCCGTGGCCGCAGTGCTGGGCTTTCCCAGGGGGAGGGGAGGGGCTGCTGGGGGGCTTCACGCCTGGGGGCAGGAGCCGATGGGAGCCACACACAGGGCTCCTCCACGGGGCACCACGCACGTGGGGACAGGCCATGCTGTCTGGTGGGGCCGTGCTGGGCGCTGCAGGGTGCCTGGGAGCACCCACCCGCTGGACGCCAGGAGCACACTCTGCCCGGATCACCGGGAAGGTCTCCAGACATCGCCCCATATCCCGGGGGGGGGCGCTGGGGGGGCCCCGGCACAAAAGGGCCGGCCTGTCCCGGGACTCCAAGTGCCCGCTGAGGGCAGGGCTGTTTTCATCAGGCAGCGGGGAGGTGTGGAGGCGGCTATGCTGGGCGTGGCCCTGGTGGCTCTGGGGCCGTGGTCTCGCGGTCCGAGGGCTGCACTCACCCCTGCAGGGCGGGAAGCTGGAAGCGCTCGAGGCAGAACTGGACGAAGGCCCTGAGGTCCGTCTTGCTGATCCCGCCCACGGGGTTGAGGTCTGCGCTGGAGCAGTCGTACTTGGTCAGGTAGCCGAGGAGGCTGTGGGGACAGAACGTGCCCCTGGAGGGTCTCGGAGAAGCGCGGCCCGCTGCAGCAGTCGTCCGCAAAGGGCAGAGGCGGCGGGTGACCGAGGGGAGGCACTCGAACCACCCGAGAAGGCGTCGGGGCCAGGAACCGACTTGGGGGTGCTGGGCATCCAGCCGGGAGCCGTCGTCTGAAGGGCGGGGGCGGGGCCCTTGGGACGTGGGACTGAGGGGTGAGGTCCTCAGGAGGGAGGGCCACCTCCCCACCGGTCAGCACCCCTTAGATACCCCTGTGGTGGGCGGAAGAGCAGCCCCCCGACAGCCCGCCCCATACCCAGAACCTGAGAACACAAGACCCGCGGGTAAAGGGACTTCGCGGGTGTGATTAAGGCCCTTGAGGTGAGGGGGTGGTGGCGTGTGTGAGAGCGAGCGAGTGCATGTGAGCGGGGGAGGGGCACAGGGAGGAGAGAGAGCGTGACAGAATCCCAACCAGGCCCCTCACTGCGTCAGCACAGGGTCTGACGCGGGACTCGAGCCCTGGAACCGTGAGATCATGACTTGAGCTGAAGTCCAGAGACTCAACCGACGGAGCCACCGCGGCGCCCCTTGACGGGAGGTTTTTAACCTGGGTCACCAGGTGGGCCCTAAGTGAAGTCACGAATGCCCTGAGCGGCGTAGAAGGGAGGCAGGGGCCAGGGGCGGGGGGGGGGGCTGCGAGCAGGGATGCGTTTCCCCTCATCGCCCCTGAGGCCTTCAGAAAGCAACTTCTCAGACAGCCTCCCCTGGCCGCCCCAGTTGCAACCCCAGACCCGCGCACTCTCCCTCCGCCCGCGCTGGCTTTTCTCTGCGGGCTTCCCCTCCCCCCCCCCACACGCGGGAGAGGCTCTGTCATCCCCTGTCTCCACTAGGCTAACACCACGGTTCCTTTCCTGTTTTGTTCACAGCACCGAGAATGCCCAACATGTGGTGGACCTTCAACGATTCCTTGAAGAACGAGCCATCGGTGCAGAACGGAAGTTAGCTTAGAAGCCATTAAGACACAGGATCAGACCTTGAAAAAGAACTAGCACGACGAGAAATGACAGATCCGGAGCTCTGCCCCGGCATGTGAGCAGCAGGGAGGGGGTAGACGGGGACGCTGCGAGGGACAGTCGGCCCAACAGGGACACGAAACACACACAACGGAAGAAACGTCGTCGAAAGTAAAACACAAGAGAAGGTTCTGCAGCTGAAGGTAGATTTCCACCTGCAGGAGGCCTGGCAGCAAAACGCCACGGGAAGAGATGAGCACGTGAACAGGCGTCAGACAGAAATACACATTTTCTAAACTGACATCCAGGAACGTGGAAGCACGCAGAAACCTACTCCCACCCTGGAAAAGATAATGGTTAGTTTTTGCTAAAATATTAAATCCGACGGGCAAGAGTTGCAACGGGGAAAGTGGTATAATAATATAATTGCATAATAGATCACACTCTTGTTCAAAAGCAAACAAAACACCAAGATTTTCAACTACATGGGGCTCAGAATATGCACCAGCTGTCACATCCATCCCGAAACATCGTTTCCTTACAAAAGCACTGAAGGCAGCAGAAAAGCAGTGAAAATTAACAAAATATTCATGGGAATGGTGAGAATTTTTACCAGCTAGAGGGTGCTAATTCTAAATCGTCCTAATTAGAAAATAGAATCCAGAAGTCCAAGATAATGTTTAACAGAGGACACATTTGCAGACGTGTAGGACACAGAAAGAGTAAGACACTAACGCCACGGACAGAAAGATGGATGGATGTACAGAAGGGTGGCTGAACGAATGGGTGAGTGGCTGAGTGGCTGAGTGGCTGGGTGGCTGGGTGGGTGGGTGGGTGGACGGATGGACTGGTTGGTGGATGGACAGGTTGGTGGACGGATGGACAGATGGACTGATGGACAGGCTGGTGGACAAATGAATGGAAAGACTGATGCGCGGATGAACAGACGACGACAGATGAAGTTCCTGAACCCCTCCCGCTAACCAGGAGCGACTGAGAACAGCGGAGAGCAGCGGGGGCCGGAGGCTGGAGAAGCCCTGCTCCCAGCCTCCACTGCTCACCCTGAAGGTCGGCGGAAATCTACTGGAGAACAACAGGGAGGCTCTGAGTTTTCCCGCCCGCAGAGACGGCGACAGAGTACTTCCAGCCCACGTCAGAGACGAGCACCCTGGCTGGGCGTGAACACTGGACGCACAGCAAGGACTGAAGATGCGGCAGGACTGCCCAGGAGGGGGGGTGTGAAGGCGGGGTGTGTGAAGGCGGGGTGTGTGTGAAGGCGGGGGGG